>NW_025838913.1:242898-254038 GCF_002878395.1 Capsicum annuum | reverse complement strand
ATATATATATATATATATATATATATATATATATATATTAATCTTTTAAACATAAAGGATTAGTCTTACTCTTGCACAAAAATTATTAATACATAAACTTAAACAAACATTACTTAAAAGCCACATTAAAGTAATTCTTCGCAACACAATTAATTAATATAGTCATATTTATTGAAACTACCATTACGAAGTTAACCCAAAAATTAAAAGACCATATATTGCATTTAACCAATTTATTACAACGAAATTAACATATAGAATTTTTTTTTCTGTAATCATGCCATTTTTTTAAATGAATGAAACAACTATTTATTATTTTTCTTTTACTACTTTTGAAACAACTATAACTGTTTTAAAACTTGTTTATCATTTACATACTTATACAATACATGGGCCAATTATTGCTACAACTATTTATGATCACAGACTACAGAGAACATAAAATACCACAAATTAAAGGCACATTACTCGTATTGTGTAGGCTTGATGATTTGAGAATCTCTTGATTAACAGTAGGTTAAGATATCAAGGTCATGCATGCATGGGTCACGTATTAGCTAGGATATATTATAAATACTTTCTACGTAACCTTTTCAATCTTTCAAAATTATTAACTGTAATAACTATCTCATTTAAAATTCAAAACTAGTTTAATTAACATTATTTCAAAAAAAATAACACACAAGTTATGAATAAAGACGTAGACATGAACTAGATATACATAATAAACTACACATAATAAATAATATAACAATCCATTAAAATAACTTTATTCTTTCTTCAATCAACAACAAAACATATAAAATGGTACAAATAGATAAGAACCTGGAAGATGAACTGATTAAAGAAAATACAAACGACGTCCGAAAACTCTAACGTGAACCCTCACGAATTTGATCCGCTACTTCTTTTCCTTTCCTTTGTTTCTTCTAAGTTTTTTTTTCTATTTTCTCCTTTTTCTTCTTTGTCCGTGTCTCTTTTAATCACAAATTGTTCTCCCCCCTTTTACTGTGTGCATGTGCATGTATAAATATTAGTGCATGTGTGTGTGTCGTGTTTTGTGTAGTGGAGGTAATGGGGAAGTTTAGGGGAGTATTTTAAGGGAGAAAAGGGAGACGTGAGGAGGAGGAGCTGGTGAGGTAGTTTTAGGCTAGGATTTTCTTCTTCTTCTTCTTCTTTTTTTTTATTAGAATCATGTTTAAGTCAACTATTAAAATAATAAGAATATTATTTTGAAATGATAATATATACAAGAAATTAAATAGCTAGCCCTAAAAACATGATTGAGAAAATAATAATATCACTAAATTATTTATTAAAAATTAAAAGAAGAAAATGAATATAATTTGATAAAAAAATTCTTTTTCTCTTTTTTTTTAAATAAATAATAATAATAATAATAATAAATAAATAAAAAATTATTTAAAATGTGACTCTATTTTTTGTAATTTTCAAAACTTTTTAACAAATCTTGTAAAATAAAATAAACTTACAATTTCTAATTTAGACCTAAAAATAAAATAAAATAAATTGAACACTAAATTGACATAAAAATGTTAGGTTTGGTAAAAAATTAGGTGTTTATAGAATGCCCCTCTTTGCTTGGAAATATGGAGAATTTTCAAGCAAAGAAGTAAACATGATTAATTTTTTGGCCAACAACTTGTCTGCTTTATTTATTTATAATCACTTATATCATCTTTTAAGCACATAAGCTAAAATTTTATTTCTTTAATCCTATCCAAACAGACTCTTACACAACCTTTGAGTTTCAAATTTTAAATATACTATTCTTTTTATTCAACAACTTCAAAATTAAAGATATAAAAAATAAACCTTAAATTACATGAAAGTTTTCCTCCACGATCATAACACTATCCGAACTTCATGATAACATGGGCTATTCAGTATCCAGAACACTATTGATACGAGTTGATCTTTAATTTTTTCTTTTCATTTAGATAAAAAGAAAAACTTCTTGACTGAGATATGCATTAAAAATTTACCTTTTAAAAATTTTCTAGTCCCTTCAAAGGAAACCAAATAATAGAGAAGTTGTTGCCCCTTCTTAGATGTTCATAATGCTGACACTAAAACTCGAAGGTCACTCTATATTTTACAATAAAATAAAACTATACCTAAAGAGATAGTAAGTGCTCGAGTTTAAACTAATTTAATTTTCAATGTAGAGGCCACTTTTGGTGAATGTATTCTAAGTCAACTCAAAAACCTAAACAAAGAAATGTTTTTGATATTTGTCTAAGTCAACCTCAACCGTTATTTTACGGGTGTACATGTAGGATATACTGTTATACTTTTTAAACGATGCATTAATCAATTATAATATATTTTTTGTTTCTTTTATTTTTAGATTATATGTTTTAAAAATGAATCGAAACTGAATCAAGTCCAAGTAAAGGAACAAAAGAAGCATCTAGGCTATATCCACTACTCTATGAGCTTACTTTACAAGAGTTATTTCAATCACAAGCAGAAGATAATGAACATGGAGAGGAGAAATATTTTAAAAGAGATGATCCAAATACTAGTAGCCCTTCCACCAAAGAGTTGGTCAAAATCTTTAGCATTAATAGTTATCCTATGAGAATACTGTGCGATGGTACTATAAATTTAATGGGTGATTTCGTAGTTAAGTCATCCATGGGAAAATCTTTCGACGCCTTAAAAAAATACTTCGAGAACAAAATTTGGATGCTTATTTCAAGAATAGCTGCTTTGAAAAATATCTTTATTTGCCGTAGGACAACAATGCTCGTTTCCAAATGAAAATGGTATATGATCTTGTCAAGCATATGTTTATGTATGAAAACAAAGATAAGATAGATGAGGTGTGGATAAATTACTATGGCATGCCTATTTGTTTTGGTTGGAAGGAGTTTGCCATAATTACTGGGCTAAAATTTTATCCTCCTTCTCCTTCTTAAGTTATACCTTTTCTAACCTAAAAAAGTACCCCGAAAATCCAAAAATGTCAAATGCAACTCAAGTGATCGTGAAAACTTGGTGTACCTTGTTGGTCCAAGCTTCAAAAATAAAAATTTGATAGAAGCGTTGAAAGGTAAAAGACTTTTAAAGAAGCACAAACAATTATTGTTCTTGGTTTGGTTTGTACATAATATTCTTTGGGCAAGAGATGTTAATAACAACATACCACTTGGTTAAATAAAGATCTTCAAGGATCGTGAGGCATTTAACAACTATACTTGGGGTTATGAATGCTTCAAAATGACTGTTAAATATTTATTGACTCTGTTAACGCCAACGAAAGTCAACTTATATGGCTTTTCAAGGGCTTTCATGATAAATATTTTCTTTATTATGATTTGATTTATTTTTTATTCAATAATGCTTTTGATTTAATGACTTTACTTTATAGGCTTGGACGTTTGGAGCCATTTTGTAACAACCTAAAAATTTGATGAAATATGTGAAATTTATGATTTTGTATGATTTAACTATTTTATCCCTTTACAAAGTTGAATTATGGTAATTCTGGGGTGTGGGAGTGATTGACATAATATTTTGATGTATTTTGATACCATTTATGCGATATTGTGATTTTTGATGGCTTCAAGAGCCTTATTTTAGAATTATAAGGATATATTTTGATCCGTGCAATTGATTATAAGACCTAACAAAAATTCTAAGCTTAACTCATCCCTTAGAGCTTGATAAGGTGTCCCATATATAGAAATTTCAGCTAAATGTTTACACTTAGGATTATTTTTTTAGCCTCATAAGTTGGCGATCTTTTTTCCCGACCCTGAAGACCTTAAAGTTTCAATTTTTAGGTAGATTCATGATCAGGTATGTCAGTAGGTTTTCTCAGAAAAGTTTTAGATTTTTTGAACATTGTTTGAATTATGTTAGGAATTCCAAACCAGTGGATCAATGCGATTTCGACGCCCTGCATCGCCTATCACATTGATAAATATTTTTCCTAGCTCTCAGTGCCAATTTCCAGTGAGCTGACACGGTGCGTCGGCTATCGCGTCGACCCCATCGACGTAGTGCGTCGAGCTACGGGTTACTGAACACGTTTTCAGACATTAAAACTTTGCGTTCAGGAGGGTATTTGGGTCATTTTCCTACCCCTATTCAGCCTCAAAAACACCAAAATTAATCACTCATAGGGCAAAAATATTTACTTTTTCTCAAATTTCTCTCAAGAACAAAACCCTAGGGGATCTAATTTCAATTCAACCTTCAAGAACGCACCATCACTTTCCACTAATTCAAGCACTAAGGTATGTGAAGTGTTTATCCAAGGGTTTCCTTCCACACTTAGAGTTCAAGAAACTCTTTTAAAGTATGTAAATTCGATATTGGATTTGAGCGTATCCATGATTATGATGTAAATTGTGTTCTAATCCATGGTTTATTTCAAGTTTCATGTGAAATTATTTATCATGTATGTAGTATCATGTGAATTCATAGTAAAAGCCCTTGATTTGTAAATTGGAATTTGAAAGTATGATGCCTATATGTTGATTAGTATCATGTGTATATATTATGATCCCCAAGTGTTTGACAAATTGCTCATGTGAATTAAAGGTTAAAATCATGACATGCTAGCATATGTGCAAGCTTATATCTTACAAGTGTTTGATAAAATGCCTCTACGAATGAGTTATGAGCAAGTGAATATTGTTATGCTTTTCAAGTTTATATTATCTTTACTTATCATGCTATCGAGTTATGGGGATATTCAATACACAAAAAATCTATCTGTTTACCTAGAGCTACAATAGTTACAGAACAATCTCAGTAGTGTCATGAACTGTAGTACTCAGTAATCAGTGATGGTCTCAGTTCGGTGGTCATTATAGAATTCAGTGAACTTTTTCTAGTTCAATCAGTTAACACGATCAATAATAGTTCAGTCCAGCCTAGTACAGTTTAGAAATTAGTTCAGTGTCTATTTCAGTTGGGAGTAGGATTCAGCACCGAGTGAACCTAGGGATGGAAACTCATCTGCCAACAGAGGGTGTAATCCTTAAAAGCAGTCCTTGTGTTTCAGAACTACGTAGCCAGCGTAGGTTGAGACATCGACCTTCAATATTGAGGGTTGATGAGGTGTCTTACCTTCCAGTTGACGATACCACTGTTCTCATTCAGAGAACCTAGCAGATTAAGGGTGACTCTTCAGCTTATCTTTACCCATGGCACGGTACTGACTCCCTTCTAGCTGTTTTTTTAGGTTGGACCCCAATTAATTTAGAGAGGGGAATGTCAGTTAGATGATTACCTTACACAGTTTTAGTTTCAGTCCCAGTATAGATTTCAGTTCATTTCTATAGAATCAGGACTGTCAGACACAGTCACTCAGCTCAGTATTGAACTCAGGACAGTTCCTCAAAATTAGGACTGTCAGAAATAGTCCATCAGTTATTAGTATTGTAGTATCAGTAAACTCAGATATCAGTCTTTCAGTTATCAGAACTTAGTATCTAGTGTTACCACGATCTCAGACACAGTATATGTAGATATGTGCATAGATTGCATAATCAGTGTTTCATCAGTTTCAGTTATACATATATTCTCATTCAGCTATGTTCATATTACTTATTCAGTTATTTGTTCATGCATATGAACCCATACATATCAGCCTACCTCACTTAGGCTACCAGTATATTCAAAGTATTGAGAATACTTTTCTTTCACGCTATGATGTCTTATATCATAGGTTCAGACGCACAGGCTCCTGACCACACTTAGCAGCCCAATCTATCAGCGACAGACTTAGTGGTAAGTCCTTATAGTTCGAGGACAAAGTTATTTTATCATTTCATTATTTCAGTATTCAGTTTCTTTCAGTAGTTGGAGTTATTTAGGGACTTGTCCCATCAACTCCATATTCAGCCAGTTAGAGGCTTTCAAACTAGAGTTTTTCAGACAGATGTTCAGTTTTCAGTATTCATTTATCAGTAAGCAGTATTTTTTTTTAGTTGTGAATGTTATGGAACTTTATCCTAATTTCTGCATTTATTTAAGTAATATTATTATTTTTACGATGTTATTATTCAGTGCTCACAGAAGATATTAGTCATGGGTTAGCTTGTGGTTCTTTAAGATTGTAAGCACCGTATAGCGTCTGGGGTATAGACTCAAGGTGTTACAAACTTGGTATCAGAGCTTAAGGTTCAACAGAGTCCTAGGAAGTCTGAAATCCACATCTAGTAGAGTCTTATGCATGGGGGTGTAGCACACCACACTTATGGACAAGATGCTATGAGGCATTTTTAGGAAAAGTTTCCCTTCTTTCAATATTCATATAGTGCAAGTGAGAATGAGCTCAAGTTATACTGTCAGTCTAATCCTTTCCTTTCTTTTGTTTAGTGAACATGCCTTCCAAGAAAAATAGAAGAAAAACAGGAAATCAGCCAGTACCTCAGCCCGTTTAAGCAAGTCCTCTAGATGAGCATATTTCCCATGCGGAATTTAGGGTTGCATTCACTGCTCTAGCCATTTTGGTAGAAGCATAGAATGAATGCCCAGTTGATATTTTGGCTAAAATAGTGGCTAATACTATTATAGGTAGAATTCGGGATTTCACCAGAATAAATCCTCCATCATTTACCGGGTCTAAGTCAGATGAGGACCCATAGGAGTTCCCGGATCAGGTGCAAAAAGTTAGAGATATTATGGGGGTGACTATAACAGATATTATGGGGGTGAATATAACTTAGAGCTCAAGTTATACTGTTAGTCTAATCCTCCATCATGGTTCAAGTAGTGAAAGGCAGAGAAGGTTGCAGATGCAGGGCCCGTGGAATGGGAGGAGTTTCCCATAATTTTTTGGGATAGGTTCTTCCCGCTGGAGTTAAGGAAAACGATGTTTTGGATTTTATTAATCTAAAGCAGGGTAACATGACAGTGAAAGAGTATCCTCTCAAGTTTACTCAGCTATCCAGATAAGAGCCACACGTGGTAGCAGATAGTAGATCTAAGATAAGTAAGTTTGTGTCTGGTATGTGATAACGCTCAACTTACACATCAAGTTAGTGCAAGGTGGTCCTCGTCAATATATTTACCCAACTTTGAAGTCGGGATCGAATCCACGAGGAATAATGTGAGTGGCGATTAAACTAATTTGAAACTATAGCTATAAGTTGAATTCAAACAAATGATACGAAAAGATAAAATAGGGATTTTTGATGATCAAACAAATGTTAAATTTTTAACTTGCTTTAGCGCTCAAAACTAAAATTTCAATGGTTCAAATCAGTGATAGAGAAACTAGGGTTGTGATCACTATGATTATTAATCCCCATTAAATATTAGCTGTAGTGTTAGGTTCTCGTGACTTGTGGGAAACACAAAACTATCAGTTTCGACAATCCATCTAAGTGTTTCTCAACCCACTTAGATGTTGAACTCCTTAATTATCTCAAACTGAGGAAAACATTCTATTCATATTGATTTTATCTCAAGTTGATCAATCTTGTTACAACATTAATCATTAGATGGGAGCTTAGCCTTCCCAGATCCTTGTTGATAATTCGCTACCTTTAGTTTATTTCTCAGTTCAAGCAAATCAACATAAAGTGGTATTTATTGTTTGCAACCAATAAATAACAATCATAACAAAGGAATTATCAAGATGTCTCCACAATCACTCAAACCCTAACCAACTATTAAATCCATGGGGGAATAATCATAGATCCCATAACACTAGTTATGGGTTTTAGTTCCACATGAAAAAGAAAGAGATATAATTATAATCATTATTCAAAGTAATTAAACATACAAAAGATGAACTCAGAAGTTGATTCTCTTCTAAGTTCAAGAGAAAATTCCCACAACAAAATCAAAGAGTTAGAAAAAATTGAATTCTAAGTTAAGAGAGACAAAAAGAAAAGTAAACTCTGTTGGAATAAGTTCCAGATGTTCCACTCCTTGTGATTAGAAAACCCTAACATATGCTTTAAATACTTCATCCTAATTATGGAAACAAAATAACAGATTAAAGTATTTTCTCGGACAGATGACGACGTGTGTGACGGCTTATCAGGAGTCTGATGCCTTATCAAGAATGTCGTTAGCTCCTCTTCACATTTTAACAAGTTCTGTCTTCAGTTGATAATAAATCCTGATGGCTTATCACACATGTGACGAGTTATCAGAATTGTTGTCGCTTCTTTACTTCAAGTTCTCAACCACTACCTAAGGCTGGCGACGAGCCTAACAGCTTATCATAACTCTGATAGCCTATCACAGGTTGTCGTCACTTTTTCTCACTGAATCTCATTCTCTGTCTAAGGCTGACAGCAACTCTGATAGCTTATGACAAGCTTGACGACTTATCAGACAAGTCGTCAGCTATACTTCCCTCTCTAGTTGCTCAGAAATTAACTCTTTTACTTCCATTATTGCTGGTTCTTTTGCATCTTGACATGTATTACAATATCAAAGATAAACAATAAAAAACGATAAAAGTTGCTGAAGACTTTGCAATTATTCTCAGTTTAAAGCCTCAAATGTGTTAGCATCTGCTCACACATTAATACCCTCAACTTAAAACAATTGCTTGTCCTCAAGCAACTAAAACACAACCAAGAGAATACAAAGTATATTTGGCAGTCAACCATCCATATTATCTCAAAACATCTTCACCATCTCCAAGGTTAATTAATTTTAAAAAAACAACTGTGCATATTATTGAAGAACAATAATGCGACACACAGGAATCAAGATATGGCATCAATTCAGCAACAACAACCATGCATGTACCAAGATTACACTATCCAAACAAGTTAGTAACTAGCAATGTAACCAGTGTGCCTTTACAACACAGAGGTCCCTCTTCACTCATATGTGAACTCAAGCATGTCAATGTGGGGACGGTCAAGAGACACTCACTCTTAGAAAGAAGTTCTAGTCAATGTATGCCAAATACCCTAAGCTTGCCTTTATTGTCATTACCAAAGCTTTCAGAAAGTTAAGTTAGGATCACTATAGGACTTTTCTTCAGCTTGTAATATAGTGTTGGGCAGGTATGATACACAACGATATTTAAATTAACAAAGCCTCCTTGGCACTACACTATTTTTGGGATCTCACTTATCAACCTTTACCTTATTTCTCCTTTTCTTGATTAAAGCACATTCAAGATGGGTGCAGTTTTTATTCATTCATTTTTTTTCATAACTTTTCTTTTCTGATTGTTTTTCTAGCACACCCAACCTTGTATTTCTTTTACCCTTCTTTATACTCACTTTACATCACGCAACCCTATGATAGCCACCCTCAACTTAGGCTATTTGCCTAAGTCATAGTGCACAATGTCCAAGGAGGACCAGGGCCAAAAGCAGGTTCATTGTGATACAAATGAGAAGGTGATAGGTATTATAAAAGAATAGGCATTTAGGCTCAAAAATAGGATCAAGGGATATCATTCATACAGGGAAGGTAATTTAGGCTAAAAGTGGACTAATATCAACAACGACCTATGATCCTTTCCTAACCACTATCCTATAACTAAGTCAATACCAATCGTACAAGTTCTGGATTTAACGCACAATGGGAATGGGGTATTATCTCACACACACAAGGCATAAAAGTACATCACAAGCTACTACCCATTCGGTTCATACAATTGTTTAGAAATAGTAATCATGTCATTAGTACTAATGTCATAACAAGATGCACAATGGTCACACATAAATGCATGTCACATAGTTATAAAACAGACCATTGGAGAGGTGTTTAAAAATCAATAAAAACATGTTAACTGCCTAAGGTAATTGTATTTCTCCTAGTCAACTACAACATTTTAAAAAACAAACATAATATGCCTAAATATGCCAGCTCTACTAAGAACAAGACTCCAGGGAAAAAGAGGAACGACAATAACAACCCCAAGAGGACATCAACACCCACAAGTATCCCCACCCTCAACTAAAAATCATGCAATATCCCTAATGCGTCAAACCAAAACTAGAGAGTTAGAAATATACATGTGGTACCATGGGTCCAAAGATCTAATGTCAATCACATAATACGAATACAAATAACAAAATACCTTGGGTTGCCTCCCAAGCAGCGCCTGATTTAATATTGTGGCATGACTAGGTTATCTTGACTACTCAGAATTCATCAAGATACCTTAAAAGTCCTTCATACTTTATCTCTCCACTTAGATGATATGAATTAGTGACCCATCTTTTAGGTGTGTTGGGCAAATGTGAGAGCATGATAAGGAGAGTTCTATCATGCCACTTCGAAGACTTAAACCGCTTGCCTAATTTTTTACCGAACTTTCGTATGGGCTCATTTGGAAACAATGAGAATCTTTAAAAGCCACTAAATGGAAATTGATCTTTAATCTTCTTAGCCTTTAAGATTGGGGTTATATTATACCCTTTGGGCATGACAAACTCCAAAATGTAGGAATTTTCCTCCCTATTTCCAAAATTCATCATTTGCTTGGGTGATTCGAATTTCATCACATTCACCAAGAATAATGTTGAAAACTGATTCGAGTCCTGACAGGATCAGAAAAGTTCTCCTGATGTGGTCACCGGTACGTTACTAGTTTATCATTTACAAGTTTATGTCTTGCTAGATCTAGGAGCTTCTTTGTCTTTTGTAACTCCTTATATAGCCGTTGACTTCATAGTAAGCCCCAAAATTCTAGAAGAGTATTTCTCAGTTTCTACCCCAGTGGGTAAATCTATCTTAGCCCGACGGGTATACAGGAACTGTCCGGTTATGGTATCTCAGAAAGTTACTTCAGCAGACCTAGTAGAGCTAGAGATGATAGATTTTAATGTCATTCTTGACATGGATTATCTTCATTCATGATATGCTTTAGTTGACTGTAGAAATAGGGTTTTCCAATTCTAATTCCTAAATGAACCTGTCCTAGAGTAGAGGGGTAGTACTTCAGCACTTAGGGATTAACTTATTTCTTACCTTAGGGCGAGGAAAATGATATCTAAGGGATGTGTCTATCATCTCATTCTATTTTAAGACTCTAGTTCAGAGACCCTCAATCTTGAATCAGTTTTAGTGGCATATGAATTCCCTGATGTGTTTCTTGAAGATCTCACTGGAATTCCTCTCGAGAGGGAAATTGACTTCAAAATAAACCTTCTTCTAGATACTCAGCCTATCT
>NW_025838913.1:160409-239898 GCF_002878395.1 Capsicum annuum | reverse complement strand
TCACTACAAATATCAACCATCACAATTATCACCATCAACATTATTAATCACTAACATCTATCATTGTCACTGCAACCACCATTATAAGTCATCTCCATTATCACTAACAAACATAAATATTTTTTTCTCAATCAAATACTAATAATTTTTTTGTATTAAATTACATACTTTTTAAATATATAATTAATTTTTTATTTGAATTGTATTTTTTATTTTTTATGCCTATAAATAATTTTTTTTTACATATTCAAATGTTGAAAAACAAAAAGTCTTAATCATTTAGTTTTCAGATCTAGAGGCAACATCTTAATGATTCAGATGTCTGAATCTTAAAAAAAAACAAAAAAAAAATGGAGCCTTAGTGTTGCTTAATGAAAAAGAAATTGAATTTAAATGAAAAAATATGATCAGTATGATTCACAGGATGAACCAACTTGATTATGAATAGGGCATATTAACTATAGTGCTTACTACAAATTAAAAGAAAATTCTAACTAATTAGAATTGGATGATCTACCGCAAGAAGAAATTTATTTAGACAAAATCTAACTTGAAACTTTAATTTTATTTCAATATATATTCAAGAAAATCAAAAAAGTAAACCATCATAAAGGGATCTAAAGGGATGTTTATGAATTAATTTGTGAAGCCAAATTGGATACACAAAATCACAAGTGCGTCATATTTTATTCCATTATTCCTAGAACCTTAGAGTTCAATAGTATTTATTTTATAAACAGAAAGGTGTCTAATCAAGTATTGGAAATGATCCTTCTCATCTTCCTGCTACTTTTGGGCGCTAATTATCCTTCCCATCCTTCTATTTGCTCTATTTTAGCCTTTCACTTAACAGAAACGTTTAAAAAAAAACTTGAGTCGAAGGGGTTTTGATTGAGTAGGTCCATAACGGAGTATTTGGAATGTAAGTTTAGTGAATTGAGGCAGAAGGACGATGTGGTGGTAAGGTTTGACTCCCAAGATGTTTGTAAGAGAGATCGGTTTAAGTATCTTGGGTCTTTGATCTAGGGGAATTGTGAGATTGATGAGGATGTCACCGATTGTATTGGAGCGGGTTGGATGATGTGGAGGCTCGCCTCGGGGGTGCTGTGTGATAAGAAAGTACTCCTTAATCTTAAAGGCAAATTCTATAAAGTGGCAGTCCACTCGACTATGTTGTATGGTACGGAATATTGACCAGTCAAGCACTCCCACATCCAAAAAGTGAGGGTGACAGAAATGAGGATGCTGTGTTGGATGTGTGGGCTTACTAGAGGGGACAATATTAGGAATGAGATTATCCCGGAGAAGATGAGAGTGGCATCGGTGGAGGATAAGATGTGGGAAGAAGGCTGAGATAGTTTGGACATGTGATGAGGAGGGACGTGGATGTCTAGTGCATAGGTGAGAGAGACTAGCATTGGATGGCTTCAGGAGGAGTAGAGGAAGGCCGAAGAAATACTGGAGGAAGATGATCACACATGACATGGTTGCAACTTACTGAGGACATGGCCCTAGATAGGAAGGTGTGGAGGTCGAAAATAAGGGTAGAAGGCTAGTGGGAAGGTGTGGGTTATAGCAAGCCACCAAGAGAGATCTTGTGTAGTCGGGTTAGTAACCTTAGGTCTGTGTCTATAGGTGTATATGGCGGTGAGTATGTGTTACTTAAACGTGGGTGTCCCTTTTATATTTTCTCAGTTGCTATCTGTTTATTTTGTGTTGCCGTATCTCTCGTATTTTCATATTGCTCTGATTTACTTTTTATTATTCCTTACGCCTTTTCTGTTATGTAATCCATCTCATTGTCACCTATTGTTTATCTTGAGTTGGGGGTCTATTGTAAATAACCTCTCTACTTCTTTGGAGGTAGCAGTATGGACTGCATACATCTTACCCTCCCCAGACTCCACTTTGTGGGAACATACTGGGTTTGTTCTTGTTGTTGTTGTTGTTGTTGTTGTTGTTGTTGTTGTTGTTGTTACATCACACTTTCTTACTAATTGAAATTTTAATTAATAAAAAACTTAACAATCCCCGAACTTGGATTTGGTTTCCTTCCATTACACTTTCTCTCCTAAAGTACGCATTTGAATGAATGACACTTGTCTAATGTAATTATTACAGGTCAAGATTAGATCAATTAACTAACATCTTAACCATGATTAAAATATTAAAGTTGGAAAGTATTCTTTAATTTTGGTATGCATATTAATCTCCCCTAATATTTGGGTAGTCATTAATTTCATTTGTAAATTTTACATTATACAAGGCAATAATCCAAAGCTCGTTGATATATTCATAATGTTAATTAAATCAAATAACATCAAAATAAATATTGTTGTCAAAGTAACCGTTCCACATTTTTTCGTATATTCACTATCTTAATTAACTAAATTAAATGAAAGAGAATTAATCTACATACTATTGAAATTATATCACAGTTTAAAACTAATGATTACAAAAATATGTGGGGAGATTAATATTAGATACCCAAATTAAAAAGTGCATTTCAAAATTTAATATTTTAATCATAGTTAAGATGCGAGTTAAATTTATCTAATCGTGATGTCACGATCCAAAGATGAGATCATGATGACACTTGTCGCGGCTCAAACTTGACAAGTAAGCCAAACACCTAAAAAGGAAAGAAATTCTCAACAAGTAACAATCATAATAAGACGAAACATCTAAAACGAATTCAGATCAACTCGAAACATATATAAAGCTGAAGTCTGGAAGAAATTAACATAAAATCCCTAAAATTAGGTTTATAAGTGTAGAGCATCTAAAACATCATTTAAATGAAGTAAAGATACATGTTTGTCTTTGAAAATAAGTAGAGATATAATAAAATAAAAGGAGGTTTCAGAGTCAACTCTGGTCCCTAGGGCAACCCAACACCTCGATCACAATCTCTAAATGCACGATCAGCTACTACTTGTCGTACTCGAATTAGAATATGCATCGAAAGGATGCAGTAGGGGTGAGTACGGTTCACTTGTCTTCAGTAGGTATCATAGGCCAATTATGCAAAGAAAAAAATTAATATAAGTAAAGAAAATTACGAGCACGTCATTTACAAATAGAAAAGTTCCCAAATAGTAGCTCATATTGTCTCCACTTATAGTTCTAATATAAATATTGAAACAAAACAACATATATATAGAAAAAGGATGTATGGAAACTAAATACAAGTAAAGAGAAACTAAAGAGTCATGAAAGAATGCATATGCAATGCAATGCAATGATGATTAAATAAATAGTGAAAGCCATCACATGACTTTCTATATATAACTACAAAGCTTGTAACTCCCAAGGTGGGACCCATGGGGGCTTCACAATTCATATACTAAATCATTTTTCAAATCTCAATTCACCTCTCTATCTCGTTTTCATGGAGTTTTTTTTTTACAAAGCTGTCTCATTTTCTTTCAAAAATTGTGTTCCTTGATGATAACGACATTTCATGAATGTATATGTATTGGCTGAGGATATAATTATTGCAATTAAATAAGTATGAAGATATCCAATCTATTCAATACGTATATAAATGGGCCCATAAATCAACTCTATATGTCCATAATTAATGATTATCAACTCTAATTAGACACTATTTGAATAAATATGCATGTACTAAATCATTAATGTCATATCAAACTCTATTTCAGATATATCTATCATGATAAAGACAGTCAATACTTAATAAGACCTATAATAACAATTCAAGCCCCTACACAAGCTTTATATCCACACTAAAAGCATTCAAATGCACAAATAAGGCCAAAGATGTCAACTAAAGCCCCTACACGGGCAACACACAATATCAGATATCACAAGTCAACAACAACAATATATAAACCCCCACTCAGGTATAGAACAATCAAAATAATTTCAAATATAAACTCCATAGTTATTTTCTCCAACCCATAGAATCTTTACTTATTTATTAAGTATCCATCTCAATCATAAAGAAGTTAAGCCATAACCTACTTCAAAATAATGAAATTCAAGCCTAAAGTTCTTCAAAAAGGATCCTTTCTCTTTTGAACAGTCTCAAAATTAACTACAGTATTCAAATATTATATCTACACGTTAAAAGAAAGCTAAAGATATTTGAGCCGAACCCAAAACGAAATAAAAAACGAGTTTGAAAATGTATGGGGTAATTAGAATTTTTATCAAAGAATTATATTTTTCAATGTTAAAGTAATCTATAATTGAAAATTCATGCTTAAACAAGTTAAAATGAGGCCCAAGTCGAAGAAAAACTATTTTTAAGCTTTATAAAAAAAATAATCAACATTGAAGATTGTGCTGACGATATAAAACAATGAAGAGTAATGGAGCTAAGGTTATGGAGATTACCCAAGATCAAATGATAATGAAAATCCTAAAAATATCTTAAACTCAAAGCTCAAAGTTCAAAAATAGAGGGAAAATGTGATAATAGAATTTATGTACTAGCAATTGCTACTTAAGTGTCTAGTTGGCTGCTAAAGCGACCACTTCGTAAGAAGATTGTTGTCGCTAAAGTATCTAAGACACCTATTCTAGCCAACACTTCAGTGGTCATCGCCTAAGCAACCTCTCTCCACTAAAACGGCCACTACTTAAATGGTACTTGGACTGCTTAAGCAATTGCACCAGATATCAGTGTAATACCCCGTACGTTCCTAGTTTAGATTAGCCCTTAAAAATGTTCTTATAGCACTTAGAACCTGAAAATAAAGCTAAGAGTTAGGGACTTAGTGATTTTTTACTCCCTTTAAACTTCGAGGAGTTTTTAAGTTGACCTTTCGGGCTTCGAGATGATAATTTTTGAGTTGAATTATATTCAGGGGTGTAAATAGCATGTCTCGGGTAATTTTTAGATTTTTCAGACTAGTATTGGATGGTGTTTGGTTTGGAGTTCTAGCATCTCACTACAAATCCATCGCATCGCAGTGACTATGGCGTCAAGAGGTCCAGCACGTCGTGGTGGAGTGTAAAAAGGTAATTGTCAAAATCTAGAGGGTCATCGCGATTGCACCACATTGCGGTGGGTATCGCGATGACCCACTCACTAGGTCGCGGTGATGGCCAAATCGCCAATGGTCCAATACAATAACTTACCGCGATTGCACCGCGTCATGGTGAGTATCACGATGAGCATGCCACTGTATCGCAGTGAGGGTTTATTCGGCAACCCAGTTCTGAATTTTCAAATCTAAGGGGCAATTTAGTCTTTCTCCTAAGTCCCAAATCATAAAAAACAGAGGATTAATCCTATTCTAAGCATATTATACTCATTTTCACCGTTTTTCTCACAAAGAAAATCCTAGATTTTCAATTTCAAACCTCAAAAAACCCAAAATTCACTGTTTCTTTCCAAGATAATTCAAGATTCGAGTTTCCCGGTTCAAGATCTCCGAGAAACAATCTTCAAGAACACCAATTGAAATTCAAAACCAAATGTCTTCATCAATTTAATCTCTTAAGGTATGTGAGGTTATGAACAAGGATAATCCTTTCATCCTTGTGCCCAAAACTAGCTTTTAAACTTGAATTTAACATAATTTGAGTATGGGGTTTGTACCTAATTGTCATTTTATGATGTTTATGATGTTAAAAATCATTTGAATGTTGAATTGCATCTCTATTTTATGCATCCATATATTTGGCTTGGTTTTACATATGTTGAGAATTAAATTTCATTGTCTTGACTAGAATTGTTAAAGAAATTTCAAGATTTTGATTATCAAGCATGAACCTTGTGATGATTTGACATGAGTTAAAGTACGGGTTATTAAGCCCTAGTTTGAATATAGATAATTCCAAGAATATTATGCTTTTAAGAATCCTATGACTAGTTTACATTCAAATTTTGACAAACTTTAATCTTTTGATCCTCAACTAAGATATGGAATCCACTTTACAGTTTTATTAAAGTTTACAGAAAATAGATTAGTTTTGATTATGTTTTAAAACAAACCGATTCATACTTGGTTTTCATTATAAACCCTTATGTTAGTTTTTAAAGTGGACTTTCCAACAGAATGATCATACAAATTAAAGGGGAATAGTATTAACACTGAGAAGGAAGTGTGGATTTAGTGCATCCTACTATAACACCCAGAGTCTTCACCCCCAGAGGCCACACGGTGCTTACGACCTCAAAGGACCACAAGCTAACCCATGACTGGTACCTATTATGAGCACTAAATAATAATACAAAAATAATGCGGAAGTTAGGCTGAAATACCATTAGGTTCATAATCTGAATACTTTTAAATATACCATCTGATAATAATATCTGAAACTAAATACTGTCTGAACTAGTCTAGTCTGAAAAACCTCTAACTAAAATGTCTGAATATGGAGTTAATGGGACTAGACCCCAACTAACTCTGACTACTGAAATAATAAAGTTGCTGAAGATACTGAAATAAAATCATATCCTCGATAGATGAGGAATCACTACTAAAAACTGCTGCTGCTATCTGAATCTATCTAAGCGCGATCGGGAACCTGAGCATCCGAACCTATGATATGAGAAATCATAAAGCAAAAATAAAATATGCGTCAGTACGTGGAATGTACTGGTATGCTAGATGGGGTAAGTCTAAATACAAGGGTTCATATGGATGAACAGTAACTGATTAAATAATATTAAGTAACTGAATAAGAGCACATAGAATACTGAAACTAATATAAATACTGAGAAGTGATGGTGTACATATACATATATATATATATATTGTATCTGAGATTATCAATGAAATAAGTTTGAGTTTTGATAACTGAGTTACTGATATCTGAGATTACTGATTACTGCATTACTAATAACTGGTGACTATTTTTGACTGTCTTAATTCTATAGAACTAAACTGAGTTCTATACTAAGCTAGGTGCCTGTGTTTGAAAATCCTAATTTTGTAGAATAGAACTGAGTTCTATACTGAGTATGAAACTAAAACTAAACTATGGGTGGTAATCATCTAACCGATATGCCCCTATTTGAATGGATTGGGGTCCAACCTATAATCCCAGTTGGAAGGGTGTCAGTATCATGCCACGGGTAAAGACAAGCGGAAGAGTCACCCTCATCTAGCAGGTGCCCTAAATGAGAACGATGGTATACTCAATTAGCAGGTTAAAAACCTTATCAACCCTCAACTGGCAGGTTGATATCTCAACTTATGCTAGCTATATATTTCTAGAGTGCAAGGAATGCTACTAGGTATCATACCCTCTACTGGCAGGCGAGACCCTATCTTTGGGTTCACTTAGTGCTGAATCCTACTCCCAACTGAAGACACTAGTTATTATATTGAGCTGAACTGGACTGATATTGAGTTTCACTCAGTTCTGTAACTGACTGAGTACTACTGTTCATGACATTACTGAGACTATACTGTAACTACCGTAGCTCTAGGTAAACAACTAGATTTTTAGGTATTGAATACCTCCAGGACTCGAAATCATGGAAAGTAAAGTGGCATAATCTTAAAATGCATAATGATAGATACTTGTTAACAATACCTTCACCTAGGCATTTTCTTAAACACTTGCGATACATGAACTTGTACATGAATGGGACCACATGATGACATGACATAATTTCACTATTCAATTCACATAGCCATTCTATCAAACACTTGAGAAGCATGGTTATTTCACAGGATAATAGTCAACACATGAACATCAAGAATGTAATAATCAATTGTAATTTCAAGGGTTTAACATACAAATCATACAATTCACCACACATGCTATTTTAATTTTATGAAACTTGTAGTAAATCATACATTGAAGCCCAAATAATATCATGAACATGAATACAATCCAATTCAACATAAAATTCATGAAAGCAATTAACTTGTAGTTTTAAAAGAGGTTCTTGAACTCCAAGGGTGGAAGGAAACCCCTGGATAAACACCTAACATACCTTGGTAATTAAATTGGTGAAGATTGATTGTATGTTATTGAAGCTAGAATTTGAAATTGGATGCCCTAGGGTTTGTTCTTGAGGAAATTTAAGAGAGAATGAGTGATTTAGCCCTTAGAGTAGGTTAATCTCATGTTTTGGGTCTGAATAAAAGTGGAAAATTTACCCAAATACCCCTCTGGATACAAACTTTTAATTACTGAAGTAATGCTTAGCAACGCACAGATTGATGCGCTATGTAGATAGTGTCGATGCGATGACCAACGCTCCCCATTGAGTTTGCGTTGGGTCACTGGAATTTGCAATTTGATGCTGGGAAAATATATGTCGACATGATGGGCGACGTGATGTGTTGAGATCGCGTTGACCTACTTTTTGGTCACCCAAACACATTTCAAACGAGGTCCAAGAAATTCAAAACTCACCCGAAGTGACCTATGGAAACACCTGATCATGATTAAATCCAAGGATCGACATTTTAATATTATAAGGGTCACAAAATAAGATTGCCAAAGTATGAAGGCTAAAAATGATTCTACGTATAAATCACTTAGCTGAAATTTCTAAGTTTGGGACCTCTTTCTTTATGCTTTAAAGGACTGAGTTAAGCTAGGATTTTGCGTGGGTCTTACAATATCTCACTTTTGGGAACATTCGTCCTCAAATGAGACTTATTAAGCTAAGAATACTAATAGACTGAGTTTACACACTAAACATTCATAACTAAAGCATGATTAAATGAATGAAACTACTGATATACTGAGTTATCATACTGAACATGCATAACTGAAGCATGTCTGAATTTTGAAGACATAGCACATGACTGATCTATTTCATCATGGTATGCATGATATGAGAATGTTATGCAACTTAAACTTAAACCGATACCTAATTTGTAAAGCTAATCTGCGCATGAAACTAAGTAAATTCAAGAAAAACTATTACCTTGAGCTGAGTCTAAGTTTGCGGAGAAGAGGTGAGGATAATTGTTATGCATATCTACTTCTGCTTCCCAAGTAGCTCCCTTAACGGATTCTGCCAAAGAGCTTTGACTAGAGAAACTTCTTTGTTCCTCAGTCTATGAACCTGATGATCGAAGATTTTGACTGGAACTTCTTCATAAGAGAGACTATTCTGAAGATCTATACCTTCTATAGGTATTACAATTGTTGGGTCACGAATGCATTTCTTAAGTAAGGAGACATGAAACACTGGGTGCACTGAAGCTAAATCTGAAGGCAACTTAGGCTCGTAAGCTACCTTTCCAAAATAGCTGAGGATTTGGTAAGGACCGACATATTAGGGACTGAGCTTTCCCTTCTTTCAAAACCTCTTCACTCCCTTCATAGGCAAGATTTTAAAATATACATAATCACTAATCTCAAACTTGAGGTCTTTTCTTAGCACATCTTCATACGATTTATGTCGAGTCTGAGCTGTCTTAAGCCTTTCCCTGATCATCTGAACTTTTTCTAAGGCATCAATTACCAAGTCAGGCCCTACCACTGCAGCCTCACCCACTTCAAATAAAGAAATGGGAGATCTTCATCTCCTCTCATAGACCACCTCAAATAGAGCCATCTGAATACTTGAATGATAGATTTTACTATACATGAACTCAATCAAAGGAAAGTGGTCATCCCAACTACCGTTAAAGTCAATGGCATACGCTCTTAACATATCTTCTAGAGCCTGAGTGGTCCTTTCTGCTTGACCATCTTTCTGAGGGTGGAAGGCTATTTTGAGGTGAACTTGGGTACCAAGACCCTTTTGGAAGGCTTTCCAAAAATAAGAGGTGAATTGCGTACTTTTATTTGAAATAATGGACAATGGAACTCTGTTCAATCTGACCAACTCTCTAGCATAGAGCTTGGCATAATCCTCGGCTGAATAAAAGTTATGAACTGGTATAAATGAGGCAATTTGGTCATCTTATCCACAATGACCCAAATCAAATCATATTGGCGACGAGTACGGGGCAAACACATCACAAAATGTATGTTCATCTCCTCCTACTTCCAAGTAGGAATAGTAAACTCCTGCATAGACCCACTAGGCTTTTGATGCTCGATCTTAACCTACTAACATGTCAGTCACTTAGCTATAAATTCTGCAATGTCTCTCTTCATCCCACTTCACTAATAGACTTCCTGCAAGTCCTGGTACATCTTGGTGGTGTAATACCCCATACTTTTTCCTAGCTTAAATTAACACATAGAATGTCAAGGACTAGATTCAAAAATGAATACCATTTTATGCATATGGAATTTTCAAGATTTTGACTTTTTATTGTGTGGAAAATTGAATAATCTTTCCATCAATACCAAATTTTCCCAAATCCGACACTCGGTTGAAAAGTTAGAGTTTTTTTTTAAGTTGAAAGTGTGCCACCTGGACTCTCAACGCATCACGGAGAAGGAAAACATCACAATTGTCACTTTCTAGTGAATCTCCGCAATTATGGCGTGTCGTGAAGGAGTCCCATTTAATATTTCACAATTTCTAGTGAGCCTCTGCAATAATGGCGTGTCGCGAAGGTAGCCAAAATGATATTCCAAAGGGGCACTGCGATGGTGTAATGTCGTGGAGTCTACTGAGTTCCCAATTGTCCAAATTCCAATAAGCCACCACGATGGTGGCGCGTCGTAGTGGCCACTTAGTTCGGTAAAATCTCATGTTTTCCAATTCCGCTTAAAAGTTAAAAAAAGGGTATTTTGGTCAATTCCCAAGCACTCAATCCATCTAAATATAAGATTTAAGGCTATTCTAAGCACTTTATGCTCAATTTCATCCATTCTCTCTCAAAGTAAAACCCTAAAGCTCCAAAGCTTCTTCTCCAAGAAATCAAAAATCCTCCATAGATTTTCTAATAAAGCTCCAAATTGAGGATTCCTAAGGCAAGATAATCAAGAACCCATCTCCAAGAACTTAAACAGGAGTCAATAGATCAAGTTTCTTCATCTAATCTACAATCAAGGTTCGTAGGGTTTTTGAACAAGTATAATCCTTTCATCCTTATGCCCAAAACTTATTTTAATTATAAATTTACTGAATTTTATGTTATTTCCTACGAAATTAAGTTAGGGTTTATACCCAATATTGCTATTCATGAGATTATGAGATTTCAAGGGATTTAGAAGTTGAATTGTATGTCTATGTTCATATTTCCATGCATATTACGGAAATTTCAAGATTTTAAGTTGATTTATAAATGTTTACATTACCAAGCATGAATATTATGATGTTTTAACATGAAATTGATGCATGGGTCTCTAAGCCCTAATTAAAGATTGCTATTTTAAGATTATTTGTTTTATGAGCACCCTATAATAAGATTATTCTCAGATTTTCAATAAAGATTTGACCTTTTGGTCCTAAGCTAAGATAAATAATCCACATTGTTCACATGACTTGAGATTTAAAGAAAAGAAAGAGCATAATTGGTTTTCTTGTAAACCGTTGTGTTATTTTGAAGTGGATTTTCTAAGATCCTGAGCATAAGAATCGGAGTAATATTTAGCATCGATATGGGTATGTTACCAAGGTTTCATGCCCTAAAACTATGTGCCACCATAGGATTAAGATTACTCCTACTTCTATGTGGATGACTAAGATTGTGATCACTTAAGATAAGAAGTTTTTTTCTAATGGCAAGGGTAGAATAGCTCTCCCCAACATGGGTAAGACATTGGACTACATAATGCTAACATGGTTTATGTCGGTTAGAAGATCTTCCCAAAAGAAGTTCCCTACCCTTAAAATAGTCTGTTGGTTTAAGGCCTTAAGATAAAAACATATGTTTTGGAAGCTGTGGTTTTAAGATTTTTAAAGTCTTGAGATAAAGTATTTCCCTCACAAAAAGTTGTTGTAAAGTATTTCCCAACTAGTAAAGAAGGGTTTTGAAAGACTTCCCTAATAGAAAAGAATAATAGAAAATATTTTAGAAAACTAAGGGTAAAGGCTCACAACTCTATTCAGATTATTCTTTACAAAAAGATATTAGCTACAGTTTTCAGCTTTCAGATTTCAGATTTAAGAGTGAGTCCTTTCTACACTTAGACAACATGATTTAAAGAGAGAATACAAGTACAAATTTTAGAACTAAATGTTATTACTCCTTAGATTTATAAAGAAGGACTTGCTTCTCATGGTTATAATTTTTAGTATTTTAGATATTCCAGCTTATATGAGTCATTTACATTCAGCAAGCATTGTTTTACAAATTATGATAATGAGATGATGTTTTTACTTATGCATTCACCCCTATATACTCAGTACATCCTCAATGTACTTATCCACATATGTGCCTATGTGCTACATTGTCTCATAATGTAGGTATCATCTCAGTTGTAGCACGCATAACATATTTAGACAGTTTGCAACTGCCAGTCAGTAGGTGATGAGTCCTTTTAATTTGAGGACTCGAGTCAGTCATACAATTTGAGAAATATTTTATTTTTCTTTATTCAGTCGTATTGATTTGGGATAGCTGGGGGTCATGTCCTGGCTACCTATAGTCAATACTAGTAGAAGCTTCATAGATAGTTAGTAGAGTTAATGTATTAGATTCCAGTGTTGTTTTGTAAAAGCAGAGTTGTAAATATTTTAATTTAGTTCTGTATTAATACGATTCAAAAAAGAGTTATCTTTCGCTTATTTCAATTAGATTTTTATATTTTATTCAGTTGCTTGTGAGTTATGCTAGTAGAAGGGTTAGCTTGAGATTACTTTTGATCCTAAGCACCGTGTGAAGTCTCAGGACCATTTTCTAGGTATTACGAAATTTGTATTAGAGCTAGGTTTCAAGTGTCCTAGGGTGTCTATGAAGCCATGTCTAGTAGAGTCTTACAGAATGGTACAGAGACTTCTGTACTTTTCTTTGACTGGCTACAAGGTATTTAAGAAAAGTTTCCTTTCTTTCCTACTCTAGATTGTGCAGTAAAGTTGTTTTCTCAGAATCTTTTATCTATTCATGTGTTACCTCAAATTCCCTCATCTATTTATTATTCTTGAGATAACATAATTAGCAAGTTCAAGTTTCTCCCTAGATAATGCTCTCAAATTTACTAGCAGAAATTTTAGAAGTCAAACAAGGGCTTTAGAGGAGCTCCCTAGTGTGTTAAGATCCTTGAGTTAAAAGTTTATGATCTCATCCTTATGAGTTGTTCAGTTGAGACAAAATTAGATATGTATTCAGATAGTGCTCATGAGAGGAGATAGTGTGAACCTAGATTATTTAATAAAGTGTGCATTTGGGGATATTATGAACCTCAGTGTTATGATTTATGAATAGTAGAACCTTATTATAGTTGGAAGTATGGGTATAGAAGTGTAGTAACAAGACAAATGGGAATAACGATTGATAGAAAGTATAGAAATAAACTTGTGCATGTTGTCAAGATGTGTTGAGGTAGTAGTCCCTTGTGTGTTCGTTTAATGGAGGTAGAGAAAGAGTTATTAGTTAAGGAGAATTATTGTTTGTTTGATGTACGGAAGGAGTTATTAATTATATTTTTTGTGTTAGAAAAGTATAGGATATTAATGAAGTGTTTAGTGGTTTAGTGTCATTAATTTGGGCTTCTCTTGAGGTTACAAAAAGGAGTTTAGATGAAACCTATAGAGCTATGATCGTAATTCAGGTGTATAGATGGGTAAATAGTAGTGATGTGCAGAAGTAGTATGTGCTAATGGATTATAATGAAATAGATCATTTTAACTGACCACTATTATTATAAAGTTCTAGTGGAATAGTGTTTCTTGATGTTTTATTTTATAGCTTCCAAGTGAGAATAGTATGTAAGGTGGTTTTTTAAATCATGTAGCCCTACACATTAAGTTTGAACAGTTGTTGGTCATCGAGGTGGATGTAATTATTTCCTTAGTTAGTGGTGCTAGTTGTATGGAAGTGATCTAGTAGGCTTGAATAGTATGTACAAGAGTTTGAGTCCATTTTTCATAATTAAGTATGATATTGTATGAATGAGAAGAAGTATGCCCAAGGTAATATGGGGTTGCTTTATTTTCTAAGGTTATTACGTGTTTTGTGGTTGGCAGTATCATTGAGTTGCTAAGTGGAAGAAGACTAGTTAGATGGTATATGATATTCTAAATAACTAAGTTAAGGAGGTTCAATTAATGATGTTGAGCCTTCTTGATATGATCTTGATTCTCAAAGTTTAGAGATATAAGTTTAGAGGTGCGATATTAGTAGGCTATGACAAAAACAACATGGTTTATTAAATGTTGAAGACATCCATGTAAAGTGTTAGAATCTAAGTTTAAAACCTTGAAGAATGAGCAAATAGAAATGAGAGTTGAATCTCTAGATGGTGTGAATTCAGGGAGTGGTGATACTCATGAAGACTCTAAGTTAGTAAATGTTCAAGATATTATATGATGACTAGTGAGGGCTATAGAAAGATAGAGTTGTACCTTGGAAGGAAGTATTAGATGTGGGTTTTACACTTTTAGGTGCAGTCTTTCAGAGTAAGTTTATTATTTACGTGCATTGTTGTATTCTAAACTCTAGAGTGCAGCAAGTGTAGTTTAGTTTAAAGTTTAATGAGGGGTTCCACGGGCTTAGAGTACTGGCTTAAAGCTAACGGGAAGATGATAGAATGAGAAATATAGTCTGACTTCCCGATTCTAGTAGTGATGCCATTGTAGTGTAGAATATCATAAGGTAAGGATGAGGCTCATTCCATTCTTATTTCAGTATTGGTATTTCATTTATTCAAATATCTACTCATTTCTTATGTGTTAGTACCATAATCATAGTTAATGTTCATGCGTATAACAGAGAATCATGTACTCTCCCCGTTCCTAGTATGAGGAGTTCTAGTTCGTTCAGTATTCAAAATCACATTTCATAAGTTATAAACTCCAAAATTCAATTCATGTAGATCATGATTCGTGTACTCATTCTTTACAACATATTCTATTATAGTACTCGTGCAAGACTCTTAGGGATCAAGATAAGTCCAGATTGATATCATGTATGCCCTTAGACTCGATCTCTTTAATGAGTACATATTGTGAACCCTCTATTCCTCAAGCCTCGGTGAAGTGTCGAGATATGCTTAGTATCCCTTTATGTTCTGGATCCTGACATTCCAACCTTTCAGTGAACTCCCCCAAGTCAAGATAGTGCTGATGGACAATTGTGTGGATGGGAGAGAGTAAAAGTGTTATGTTTGAAAAAATGGTTGAAAGCTGGTTATATGTAAGTCTATAAGTTTGGAAGAATTTTTGAGGTGAAGTTTATTTTCTTGTGTATGACTTGGGTAGTTGAGAATATTTTATGTGTGTCTTCTTAAGAATTGAATAGTGCATGGAAGTTGTTATTTATAGAGGTATTAGAGAATATGAGAAAGATGCTCTTATGAGTATTTGTTTGGAAGTGCACATGTGGTTATGAATATAGGCTAGAAAATTATGTCGATATATAATTGGATAGGCATGTTGTGCTCTAAAGATTTCCTAGTAAGAGGTTGAATTTTGTTATAGAAGTGATAAGAAGAATTATCTTAGGGAGAAGTAGTTATGACAATGCTTGGAGTATTGAATCCATGGTTTAGACTAGTATTATGGTGTTACGTGCAGTACCATGTGATTCCGAGTTAGGCTTGACCACGATGAGATAATATGGTCCAGTTAGAATTTAGTAGATGAATTTATCAACGTCATGTGAGAATTATAAGTTGAATCAAGAGAATATGTAATTTGAGAGGAATAATATAGCTAAGGGAGTGTTTGAGATGTGTTGCTAAGCTTGAAAGTAAGAAGTTGCATTGCTTAAGGCCAAAAATTCTATCCTGACTTATGATTTATAAGTCTAAGTTCCATGCTATTGATTCTTAGCAATGTTGTAGTGTCCTGTTAAGATATTTTTTTTCATGTCATGCCCATAGTTATTTACTCCCAAATAGCATTAGAAATTTCTTAGAAAGGTGTTGAAGAAATGCTCCATCGGGGTATGGGCATTCGGTATGATTCAGTCCGTATAGCCAGCAATCCAGCTTAACATTCTGACAGACAAACTTCCATAGTTTTCTGTCTTCTGATTTAGTCTAGTCTTACTACCTGAAATTTCATGAGTATGGCCATTTCAAGAGGTAGTTTGTTCGTATCCATGTAAATTGCGGATTCAGCATTATGCATCAGTTTTAGATTTAGATATTAAGTCATGATTCAGTTCATAAGTGTCCTGCGTATCATATCAGTCTTTTCCTAGTATTTCAACCAAATCAGTATGATGCAGGGACAAACGATCCCAAGGGGGGAGATATTGTAATACCCTGAGTTTTCATGTCATAAACCTCTTATTTTTTTCTCACAAAATTAGATCAGCCTAAAGTAATTGTTACCCATAACTTGACTCTCTTGTTTCTATCGCAGCTCTATAGTTATTTTCATGTAAGTTCATGCCCTCACAGATCAGTTCAATAGCTTACTACGTTGGGATTTAGTCATACATTTTATTTTAGTTGTGCATGATAGTTTATAGCCTCAGATTCCTTAGTAATTTCAGTCTAATTAGCGATATTCGAGGACGAATGTTCCCAAGGGGGAGATATTGTAATACACCATACTTTTCCCTAGCTTAAATTTGCTCCTAGAATGTCAAGGACTAGCTTCAAAAATCAATACCATTTTATGCATATGGAATTTTTAAGATTTTGACTTTCCATTGTGTGGGAATTTGAATAAGATTTCCATTGATACCAAATTCGACCAAATTCGACCAAATCCGACAATCGGTTGAGAAGTTAGAACATTTTTTTAAGTTGACAGTGTGCCACCTGGACTCTCAGCGCGTCACAAAGATGGAAAAAATCCATAATCTTCACTTTTTAGTGAAGCTTCGCAATCATGGCACATCACAGAGGAGTCCCATTTCACATTTGGCAATTTCTAGCGAGCCTCCACGATAATGGTGCATCGCAGAGGTGGCCAAAATGACATTCCAAAGGGGGACTGTGATGGTGGCGCATCACAGAGTCTTCCTAGTTCCCAATTTTCAAAATTCCAGTAAGCCACCACGATAGTGGCGCGCCGCGGTGGCCACCCAGTTCAAAAAAATATTACATTTTCTGATTCCGTTTAAACGTTTAAAGAGGGTATTTTGGTCAATTCCCAAGAACCCAATCCATCCAAATATAAGATTTAAGCCTATTCTAAGCACTTTATGCTCAATTTCATCCATTCTCTCTCAAAGCAAAACCCTAAAGCTCCAAAGCTTCTTCTCCAAGAAAACAAAAATCCTCCATAGATTCTCCAAGAAAGCTCTAAATTGAGGATTCTCAAAGCAAGATAATCAAGAAAACATCTCCAAGAACTCAAATAGGAATCAATAGATCAAGTTTCTTCATCTAATCTTCAACCAAGGTATGTGGGATTTTTCAACAAGGATAATCCTTTCATATGCTTTTGCCCAAAACATATTTTAATTATAATTTTACTAAATATTATGTGATTTCCCATGAAATTAAAGTTAGGGTTTATATCCAATATTGCTATTTATGAGATTATGAGATTTCAAGGGATTTAGAAGTTGAATTGCATGTCTTGTTTACACTACCAAGCATGAATATTATGATGTTTTAACATGAAATTGATGCATGGGTCATTAAGCCCTAATTAAATATTGTTCTTTCAAGATTGTTTGTGCTAGGAGCACCCTATGATAAGATTATTCTCAGATTTTCAATAAAGATTTGACCTTTTGGTCCTAATCTAAGATAAATAATCCACATTGTTCACATGACTTGAGATCTAAAGAAAAGAAAGAGCATAATTGGTTTTCTTGTAAACCTTTGTTCTATTTTGAAGTGAATTTTCTAAGATTCTGAGCATAAGAATGAGAATAGCATTTAGCACCGAGATGGGTATGTTACCAAGGTTACACGCCCCAGAACTGAGTGCCACCATAGGATTAAGATTATTCCTACTTCTACTTGGATGACTAAGATTGTGATCACTTAAGATAAGAAGTTCTATTCTAATGGTAAGGGTAGAATAACTCTCCCAAACGTGGTTAAGAAGTTAGACTCCATGAATGCTCACATGTTTTATGTCGGTTAGAAGAACCTCCCAAAAGAAGTCCCCTACTCTTAAAACAGTCTATTGGTTTAAGGCCTTAAGATAAAAGCATATGTTTTGGAAGTTGTGGTTTTAAGATTTTTAAAGTCTTGAGATGAAGTATTTCCCTCAAAGAAAGTTGTTTTAAAGTATTTCCTTACTAGTAAAGAAGAGTTTTGAAAGACTTCCCTAATAGAAAAGAATAAAAGAAAATCTTTTAGAAAACTAAGTGTAAAGGCTCAAAACTCTATTCAGATTATGCTTTACAAAAAGATATTAGCTACAATTTTCAGCTTTCAGATTTCAGATTTAAGAGTGAGTCCTTTCTACACTTTGACTGCATAATTTAAAGAGAGAATAAAAGTACAACTTTTAGAACTAAATGTTATGACCACTAGATTTATAAAACATTACTTACTTCTCATGATTATTATTTTCAGTATTTCAAATATTCCAACTTATGTGATTTATTTACATTTAGCATGAATTGTTTTACAAATTATGATGATGAGATGATGGTTTTAATTATGCATTCACCCCCAAATACTCAGTACATACTCAAAGTACGAATCCACATATATGTCTATTTGGTACATTGTTTTATAATGTAGGTATCAGTTCAGTTATAGCACGCACAACATATTCAGACAATTTGTTGCTGCCAGTCAGCAGGTGATGAATCCTTTTGATTTAAGGTCTTGAGTCAGTCATACAGTTTGAGCAGTATTTTATTTTTCTATTTTTAGTTGTATTGATTAGGGATGGCTGGGGGTCATATCCCAACTATCTATAGTCAATACTAGTAGAGGCTTCATAGATAGTCAGTATAATTAATGTATTTGATTCCAGTGCTATTTTGTAAAAGCAGAGTTGTAAACATTTTAATTTAGTTCTGTATTGATAAGATTCAGAAAAGAGTTATCTTTCGCTTATTTTGATCAGATTAATGTATTTATTCAGTTGCTTATGAGCTATGCCAGTAGAAGGATTAACTTGGGATCGCTTGTGGTCCTAAGCACCATGTGAGATCTCAGGACCATTTTTGGGGCGTTACAGGTTGCCCCTAGGTGAATTGAGTAGTGCGCACCATGATCTTCTACAAGAATCCATCATTTTATGCCATCCACACATGGCACACATAGTATACCTTGAAGTGTAACACACCATCTCCCCATTGGGAGAAAACCACTACTTTCTGATCTCTGATTAACTCTTTTAGTTTAACTAAACTGGGATCCCTGTCTTTCTTTTCTTTTACTTTGAAAACCAGAGATGATTATGAATCATTCTGCACCCATATGCTACCCTCTGCTGAATCGACTAAGAGGACACCTAGTCGGGAAAGATGATGAACTTCCTGAACTAACTTCCTCTTACCATCCTCCATGTGAGCAACGCTACCCATAGACATCCTACTGAGAGCATCATCCACTATATTGGCCTTTCCCATATAATATAGAACACTTATGTCATAGTCTTTCAACAACTCTAACCATCTTCTCTAATTCAAGTTCAGGTCTTTCTGAGAAAACAGATATTGTGGGCTTTTATGGTCTGTTAATATATTAACATGTATTCGATACAAATAATGCCTTCAAATTTTTAAGGCAAATACTATAGCTACTAACTTAAGATCATTGGTGGGATAGTTCTTTTCATGGGGCTCAAGCTTCCTAGAGGCATAGGCTATGACCTTACCTCTCTGCATCAAAGCATACCCCAAACTAACTCTGGAAGTCACAATATACCACAAACCCATCTAAACCATCTGGTAAAGTCAAAACTGGGGTTGTAGTGAGTCGAGTCTTCAACTCCTGAAACTCCTCTCAAAAGAATCTGACCACTGGAACTTGACTTTCCTCTAGGTCAATCCGGACATAAGGATGCAATAGACAAAACCCTTCCATAAACCATCGGTAATAGCAAACCAAACCCAAGAAACTCCTGATATCTAACGGAGAGATGGTTCTGGGGTAGTTTTTCACTACTTCAATATTTAAAGGGTCAACTCTAATTCCATCACCAAAAATGATATGACCAAGAAAAACTAGTGACCTTAGTCAAAATTCATATTTACTAAATTTGGTGAATAATTAATAGGCTCTAAGGTCTATAACACTATTCTGAACTGGTTTGCATGATCATGTTCACTCCGGGAGTAGGCAAGAATGTCATCAATGAAGACTAAGATGATCATGTGCAAGTACTGCTTGAACACGCGGTTCATCAAGTCTATGAAAGCTGCAGGATCATTGGAAAGACCAAATGACATAACTAGGAATTTGAAGTGACCATACCAAGTTCTTAAAGTTTTTTTTGGAATGTCACATTCTCTGGCTCTGATCTGATGATAGCCTGATCTATGGTCTATCTTAGAAAAGTAGCTGGCATGTAATGCCCCGTACTTTTAACTAGCTTAGATTCATCCCAAAAATGTAAAAGACTTGCTTTAAAGATGAATATATTTTTATACATGTGGAATTTTTCACAATTTTGACTCTTTGTTGTGTGGAAAATTGAATAAGATTTCCATCGATAACAAATTCGCCCAAATACGACACCCGGGCGAAGAGTTACAGCAATTTTAGTAAGACAGTGTACCACCCAAGCCATTAGTATATTGCAGAGATAGCCAAAATGTCAATTGTCAAAAAAGTGAGCCTTCGCGATATTGGTGCTTTGCGCCAAGGCTCAATTTAAAAATTCTCCTTTTCCAGTGTTCCAACACTACCACTGCATCGCAGTGAGCTTCTAAGTCGCATCCAAGGTGGCAACGCGATTGCTCCACGTCGTGCCACCATGCAATTTTCAAGTTGTCACTTTACAATTGCCTAGTACGATAGTGGAGCATCGTGTGCTAGGGGTCCAGATCGAAAAAATTTCACAAAAAATTAAAGTTGCGCCTAGGGTTAAAAGATTCTTTTCTCATGATTTTATTCAGCCCGATGTGGAATTTAAATCCTAAAAACGTGTAAAACCATTCATTATTCACTTTTACCAAAATCAAAAGGTAGTTCTCTCTAAAGAAAATAAACCCTAGCTCTCAAGAATAAATGTTAGTCCCAAGAATTTCTTCAAGAACTTTAAGAATCTCACAAATTAAGGTATGTTAGCTGTTCATCTATGGGTCCCTTCCACCCATAGAGTCAAAGAAATCATTTTTAAAACTTTCAGAATTATGATTCATGATCTATATGTATGAAATTGGATTGTGTTCATGTATTGACATTTATTGAGTTTCAATCCATGATTAATTGTAGATTCCATGAAGTCGTATAGCATGTATGTTGAATTGAGTAATCCCCACATTATAATCCATTAATTTGCAAGTATATTGTTGTATCCATGTTAAACCTAAGATTTTATGATTTAATGAAACAAGTATGCTTCTTTAATACCTCACAAAGTTCCCTAGCCGTTAAAGCCTTCTGAGGGAGTCAAAAGAAGCCTTACACTTAGAATTTTAGCTAAGTGTTCAACACTTAGTTTATTTTTAAGCCTTCAAACTTTAAGGAATTATTTTGTGACCTTCTCGAGTGTTACGATAGGGAAAGTCAAGAGTACAACTCAGGTAAGTTTTATAATATTTTTGGATAACGTAAGGGCATGTTTGGTTGTACAAACCTGTAGCTAAAGGCTCTAGCAAGGCTCGTCCTTGGTTATCCACTGTCTGAAGCAAGGCTTGGCCTTGTTTCTCTCCTGTCTGAAGCAAGGCTCGGCCTTGGTTCTTCCCTGTTTGAAGGAAGGATCAGCCTTGGTTCTCCCATGTCTGAAGCAAGAATCCGCCTTTTTATTCCCCTTAGGCCAAAAATTTTTAGTTCTTCTTCCATTATTTTAATGGCATAATTGGTATTTTCCATTCACTTTTCAACCTTAACACGAGATTTAATCCCAAATACACAAATATCACTAAAATTTTATCAAAATTTCTCAAGAACTCTCATTAGGGTTTCAACTCAAAGATCAAAATATCTCAATATTCAACCATAGGTTTTCAATAATTTTTTGAGATTCAGAATCCCCATTTCAAGGGCTACAAGAAGCACCCATTAATTTCGCGAATAGAAACCCAAAGTTAAGACTTTATTCAAAGATTCAAATTCAAGGTATGTGGGGTTTGAACAAGAACATTTTTTTCATTCTTGTGCCCAAAAGTTTTAGTTTTCTTAATGATTTTCGTATTTTCAAGATGAATTCATGACTAGTTGCTCTATTTTGAATTTTGAAGATTTTAACTTTTTGGAGCCTTGAATTGCATGATTACTTCGTTTAATTATGATCTTGAGTTAACAATTCATGTTATGAATTGCATATTCCTACATTGAAATGATATTTCCATGAATTTCCAAGATTGTTGTCATGAATTGAGCCTTTTTACGAAGTTATGATTCTTTGAGAATGAATTATTGCTATCCTACAAAGTGTTTCAAGAAGAGTGTTTAAATTCCCATGATATTGAAGTTTTAAAGTTGATTGTTTATTTTTCAAGTTGTATAAACATTATTTGATCTTCGAATCCCCAATTGAGATTTGGAATCCACTTTTCAGAGTTTATTACAGAATACATATATGAGTTTGGTTTCATTATAAACCATGAGATTTTATTTTTAAAAGTGGATTTCCAATAAGAGGAGCTAGTAAATAATAATGGAGTAGTATTTAGCACCGGGTTGGGCATGATTCTGAGGCCTCATACCCTAGAAGTACGTGCCATCGAAGGATTGAGATTAATGGGCCTGAGTCCAAGATTGTGATCACTAAGTTGAGGTTACACTCCCTGGCAAGAGTATAACGCTCCTCCCCAATGTGGGGCTTCTTCCTTAGCAGGAAAAAATGCTGGACTCCATGTCTCTTGCATCGTTTATGTCTGTTAAGAAAACCTCCCTTGAGATAAGATATTTTTCTTACGAGAAGTTATTTTCCTAATAGTAAAGTTTACAGATTAGCTTCCTAAAGTATTTTCCCTAAAGTTTTGAGATAAGTTATTTTCCTAGTAGTAAAGAAAGATTTTTTTTTAAAAGTATCTCCTTAAGATTAAGTAATCTTCCTTAAAGTTTTAAAGCTTACAGACTACAGATTTTTGAACAGAAAGGATTTTAGAAACTAAGTATAAAGGCTCATAACTATATTTTAGATGTTGTTTTACAAAAATATTTGAGTTACAGAGTTCAGCTTCAGAATTTAGATTTAAAGAGTGAGCCCTTTTTTTACACTTAAATAGTCCAATTTACAGAGAGAATACAATTATAGTTTTTAGAACTAAGTGTAATGACTCATGAGATTTATACTATGTGCTTTGCTATTCTCGATTTATGAGATTTAGATTTTAGATTACTCAAGTTGTGTAAGTCATTTACATTTAGCATGCATGATTTCTATAAAGATTGATGATATTGTTTAACTATTGTCTCATAATATAGGTACAAGTAGTAGTGGATATACCATATTCAGTCTATTTGCAGCTTCCAGTCAGCAGGTGATGAGTCTTTTTTATTCAAGAGCTTGAGTCAGTTACACAGTTTCAGACGTCTTGTATTTTCTTTATTCATTCTTATTGAGTTTGGATAGTTGGGAGTCATGACCCAGTTTCCTAAAATCAGTACCAGTAAAGGCTTCATAGATAGTCAGTAGAGTTAATGTATTCAATTTTAATTTTGATTATAAGAGCAGAGTTATAATCTTGTAAATTCAGTTTTTTATAATGTGGATTCAGAAAGAGCTATTTTCCGCTAATTTTGTATAGTTTTATGTAAGTTATTTAGTTGCTTATAAATTATGCGAGCAGAAGGGTTAGCTTGGGGTCACTTATAACCCTAAGCACTATGTGACATCTTGGGGCCCATTTTTGGGGCGTTATAAGCTTGGTATCAGAGCAAAGAGCTCAAGAGTCTTAGGGTGTCTATGAAACCGTGTCTAATAGAGTCTTACTGAATGGTACAAAGACATCTATACTTTTCTTTGAGGGTATACGGGGCATTTAAGAAATGTTTCCCTTCTTTCAAGTCTCAGATCGTGCCATAAAAAGGTCATCTAAGAAGCTTATGCAGATTCTTATCTTACTATATTCAGGCCATATCTCCCTTATTTTTAAGGTATCAGAAAAAGTCAAGCTTAAATATTCACAGATAGTTATAGGATTACAAGAGGGCTAGAAAGTATCCCATTAGTGTTTTTGAGTTCCAAAGATTGAAGTGCTTTATCATGTTTGTAGAAATCATACACTAAGCCTAAGTTAGATGTATTTTTAGATTCCTCCTTAGAATCCATAATGATAACCTATACTTCCCTATCTATGTATTATTCTTAAGATAACATGATCAGTAAGTCTCAGTTCCTCCCCAGATAATGCTCTTATATTTGCTAATAGAAGTTTTAAAAGTAACACAAAGGGCTTCAGAGGAGCTCTCTAGTGTGTTATAAGTTCCTCAAGTTTAAAGTTATGTACTCATTCTTATGATCCATTCAGTTTAGACAAAGAAAGATATGTATTCTTCGAACATTGAATATTGTGTTTTAAGTTTCTATTGCTTTTAACCTTGTTATTAATGCGTTGTTAAAAAATCAAAGTCTAGTGAAGCCATATGGGGCTCTTTTGATTCACTAGCATAGTAGCTTTGTCATTCATCTTATTTTCTTATTCAAAACAAAAAAAATCAAAGTCTAGTGAAGTCATGTGAGGCCTATTTTGATTCACTAGCAACTTGTTGTTCATCTTATTATTCTTGTGTTGGTTGAAACTAGGGGTTTAAAGGTATAGTGACAAGCAGGGTGGTATGTACGATTTATTAAATATATGCATAGCCGAATCTTTTTGCATATGATTTAGTAATGAAGTGATGTGTCCTTGTGTGTTAGTTTAGTAGAAGGTGAAAGAGTTATTAGTTAAGGTGAATTGTTGTTTGCTTGAAGAATGAAAAGTCATTGATGATTTTTGTGGTGTTAGAAAAGTATAGGTTATTGATGAAAGTACTCGGTGGTTGAGTGTTGTTTCCTTGAGGTTACAAAAAGGAGTCTAGCTGAAATTTATAGAGCTATGATGGTAATTTAGATGTATAAAAAGGGTAAATAGTAATGATACGTAGAAGGAGGATGTGTTAACGGATTTTGAATACGATAGGCCTTATGGTTATGATCGCTTATTGTTGTTATGAAGTTCTAGTGGACTAGTGTCTGTTGATGTTTTGTTTTATAGCTTCTAAGTGAGAATGGTATGTAAAGTTGGGTTCTTAATTATGTCTAGCACTAGACACTAAGTTGGAATAATAAATTACTATCAATGTGGATGTAATGATTATTTGATTGATGATGCTAGTTATATAGAGGTGAACCAACAGTGTTGAAATGGTGAGTGCAAGAATTTAAGTTTATTGACTTGAGATTAAGTTTGATGTTGTATGTATGATGTGGAAATACGACCAAGGTGCTATGGGGCTACATTATTTTTGAGAATCATTACATATTCTATGGTTAGTAGTGACGTTGATTTGCTAGGTGGAGAAGGACTAGTTAAATAATATATGATGTTCTTGATAGCTAAGTTATGGAGTTATGATGGAAGATGTTGAACTTGTTAAGTATGATTCTGATTTTTATGGTTTAGAAATATAAGTTAACAGGCGTGATATTGGTAGGCTATGATAGAAGTTGTGTGGTCCGTCAAAGGTTTGGAGATACCTAGGTTAAGCGTTAGAATCTAAGTTTGAAATTTTGAAGATATTGTTAATAGGAAAAAGAGTTGAAACACTAGATGGTGTGCACTCCGACTATGGGGATGCTCATGTGGATACAGAGTTAGTAAGTGTTCAAGAATTATATGATGACTATTAGGGTTATAGAACGATAGGGTGTAACACATAAGGTGGTGTTAGAAGTTGGCTTTACGCTTTCAGGTGTAGTCATACAAGTTAAGTTCTATTGTTCATATGTATTGTTATATCCCAGACTCTAAAGTTACTACAATTGGACTAGAGTTTATATAGTGGTTTATTGACTTAGAGTGATGGCTTAAATCTAAGGGGGTGATGATAGAATGAGTAACCAAGTCAAGCTTTTTGATTATAATATATATGCCAGTGAGTTGTAGAATAGACACGAGAAAGAATGATGCTCAATCTATTCTTAACTCAACAGTTTACTTCAGTTATTTCGATATTTGCTCTTGCCTTACATTTCAGTTCCATGATCTTAATTCATGTTGCATATGATAAAGAATTATGTACTCTCCTAGTTCCCAAAATGAGGAGTTCCAGTTCTTTTAGTAGTTGGAATCACATTCCATAAGTTATGAGCTCCAAGTTTAGGTCATGCAGCTCATGCCTCATGTACTTAAGCTTTACAGTATATTCAATTCAAGTACTCAAGGAATACTTTTAATGGCCAGCAAAATTAGAATTTATATCATGTATGTCCTTAGATCATACTTCTTTGATAAGTTCATGAAGCTAAATATTCTATTCCTCAAGCCTCAGTTGAGTGCCAACTTATATACACTATTTCTTTATTCTTCAAGTCTTCGCATTCTAATCTTTTAGTTACCTTCCCTTAGTCATGATAGTGGTTATGAACAAATGGTTAGATGGTGAAGAGTAAACATTTCTTGTTGATGAAAAATCGTTGTATGCTTATTTAGCAAAGATAGTAAAGTGGGAGGTAAGATGGAAGCCAAGTGTTTGATTCATGTCATGGTTCGTTGAATTTTTATGAGTTATATTTTGGGAAAAGTTTTGCATGCTTGTTTTATGTAAGTCCATAAGTTTGAAAGAATTTTGAGGTGAAGTTTTGTGGATGACTTGGCTAGTTGAGAATATTTTTATGAGTGTTTGTTTAGAAGTGCATATGTGGTTATAGAAGTAGGCTTGAACATTATGTTTGTATATCTGGATGCATGCACTGTACGTTAGTAAAATGTCTAGTATGAGGTTGAATGTGATTGTTGAAGTGGTAATGAGAAGTTTGCGTGAGATGAGAAGTTATGAAGTGCAGGGTGTGTTGAATATATGGTTCAAATTAGTATTATGGTGTTAGGTGATGCATCTTGTGATTTTGGGTTAGGCTTAAAGATGGTGAGGAAATTTATTTCAATTTAGACATGAGTAGATGGAAATATCAATAGTCATGTAGAATTAGATGAATCACTTAGTATTTTTCTTAAGGGAAATGAATAGTTGGTAGAATATTTTAGAAGTGGGTCTAAGTGTTTAAGTAAGGTATTCCGTTGCCTAAGGGCCCAGAAATTCTATCCAAGATATGGAGTTGTGGCGATATTATAATTTCTTATTCAGATGTCTTGTTCAAATTATGCCCAAAGTTCTTTGATCTTTTACATTGTTAGAACTCCCCAAAAGGGTGTTGAATTAGTCCTCCACTTGAGTATGAGTATCTAGTATGATTTAGTTTGACTAGACGGCAGTCCGGTTTAACAATCAGGCAGATAGATTTCTATAGTTTTCCATTTTTTTAAACTAGTCTGGTCTTACTACCTGAAGTTTCATAAGTATGATCATTCCAAGAAATGGTGGTTCACACAAATATGATTATTCTGCTCAGTATATGAACCAGGCATCAGTTTCAGAATTCAGATATTTGGTCACGATTCAGTTCATAAGTATTCAGTGAACGATCTTCGTTTTCCAAGTGTTCCAGCTCAGACAATGTAATACCATTGTGTAATCTTAGCCTTATCTTCTCATGATTTTTTCCTGCATAAACTATCACTTTGCAGTCTATAAGTACGATCACACCATGAGCATATCCAAAGATTTTTAAACTCTCAGCATGAATCTTCTCCTTATAATAAGTAAAGGCAAGTTAGCTCAGATTCAGATGTAGATAATAACATCCCTTAATTCAGCCCTTTCTAGTACACATTTCAGCTGTGTAGCTATTCTTATCATGAGTTCATGCATTCTTTAAAGTACTCAAAGTTTAAAATGAAGTAGGGTCAGTTAGTGAGGTATTTTCAACTGCGTATCCTTAGTTTTATTGGTATTCTTAGCCTATATAGTGACATTCGAGGACGAATGTTCCCATGGGGGAGCTATTGTAAGACCTTGCAAAGTTCCCTTATCGTTAAAGCCTTTTAATCTAGTCAAAAGAAGACTTACACTTAGAATTTTAGCTAAGTGTTCGACACTTAGTTTATTTTTGAGTCTTCAAACTTTGAGGAATTATTTTGTGACCTTCTCGACCTTAGATTTTTGATTTTCAAGTTGCGTTGCGATGGGGAAAGTCTAGAGTACATCTCTGGTAAGTTTTGGAATTTTTTTGGATAACGTAAGGGCATGTTTGGTTGCGCAAACCAATAGCTAAATGCTCTAGCAACGCTCGGCCTTGGTTCTCCCCTGTCTGAAGCAAGGCTCGGCCTTGGTTCTCCCCTATCTGAAGCAAGGCTCGACTGTGATTCTTCCTTATCTGAAGCAAGGCTCAGCCTTGGTTCTCCCATGTCTGATGCAAGGCTCCGCCCTTGTATTCCCCTTAGGACAAAAATCTTTAGTTCTTTTTCCGTCATTTTAAGGGCATAATTGGTATTTTCCATTCCCTTTTCAACCTTAACACGGGATTTAATCCCAAATACACCAAAAATCACTCAAATTTCATCAAAATTACTCAATAACTCTCATTAGGGTTTCAACCTAAATATCAAAATATCTCAAGATTCAACCATAGGTTTTCAATAATTTTTTGAGATTCGGAATCCCATTGCGAGGGCTACAAGAATCACCCATTAATTTCACGAACAGCAACCCAAAGTTAAGAGTTCATTCAAAGCTTTAAATTCAAGGTATGTGGGGTTTTAACAAGAACATTCTTTCGTTCTTATGCCCAAAAGTTTTAGTTTTCTTAAAGATATTTGTATTTTCAAGATGAATTCATGACTAGTTGCTATATTTCGAATTTTTAAGATTTTAACTCGTTAGAGCCTTGAATTGCATGATTACTTTGCTTAATTATGATCTTTAATTGATAATTCGTGTTAGGAATTGCATATTTCTACATTGAAATGATATTTCCAAGAATTTCCACAATTGTTGTCATGAATTAAGCCTTTTTGCAAAGTTATGATTCTTTGAGAATGAATTATTGTTATCCTACAAAGTGTTTCAAGAAGAGTGTTTAAATTCCCATGATATTGAAATTTTAATGTTGATTATTTATTTTTCAAGTTGTATAAACATTATTTGATCTTCGAATCCCTAATTGAGATTTGGAATCCACTTTTCAGAGTTTATTATAGTTACATATATGAGTTTGGTTTCATTATAAACCGTGTGATTTTATTTTTAAAAGTGGATTTCCAATAAGAGGAGCTAGTAAATAATAAAGGAGTAGTATTTATCACCGAGTTGGGTATGATTCCAAGGTTTCATACCCAAGAACTACGTGCCACCGTAGGATTGAGATTAATGGGCCTGAGGTCAAGATTATGATCACTAAGTTGCGGTTATACTCCCTGGAAAGAGTATAATGCTCCTCCCCAACATGGGGCTTCTTCCTTAGGAAGACAAAACGTTGGACTCCATGTAGCTCGCATGGTTTATGTCGGTTAAGAGAACCTCCCTTGAGATAAGATATTTTCCTTAAGAGAAGTTATTTTCCTAATAGTAAAGTTTGCAAATTAGCTTCCTAAAGTATTTTCCATAAATCTTTGAGATAAGTGATTTTCCTATTAGTAAAGAAAGTTTTTTTTTTAAAGTATCTTCTTAAGATTAAGTAATCTTCCTTAAAGTTTTAAAGCTTACAGACTACAAATTTTTGAACAGAAAGGATTTTAGAAACTAAGTGTAAAGGCTCATAACTATATTTCAGATGTTGTTTTACCAAAAGATTTGAGTTACAGAGTTCAGCTTCAGAATTTAGATTTAAAGAGTGAGCCCTTTTTTTTACACGTAGACAGTCTGATTTAAAGAGAGAATACATTTATAGTTTTTGGAACTAAGTGTAATGACTTACGAGATTTATACTATGTGCTTTGCTATTCTCGATTTATGAGATTTAGTTTTAAGATTACTCAAGCTATGTGAGTCTTTTACAATTAGCATGCATGATTTCTATAAAGATTAATGATATTGTTTAACTATTACATACATCCCCATATACTCAGTACATCCTCAAAGTACTGATCCACATATATGCCTATGTGCTACATTATCTCATAATGTAGGTACAAGTAGTAGTGGATTTACCATATTCAGTCAATTTGCAGCTTCCAGTCAGCAGGTGATGAACCTTTTTTATTCAAGGGCTTGAGTCGGTTACACAGTTTCAAACGTATTGTATTTTCTTTATTCATTCTTATTGAGTTTGGATAGTTGGGAGTCATGACCCGGCTACCTAAAATCAGTACTAGTAAAGGCTTCATAGATAGTCAGTAGAGTTAATGTATTCAGTTTTAATTTTCTTTATTAGAGCAGAGTTGTAATCTTGTAAATTCTATTTTGTATAGTATGGATTCAAAAAGAGTTATTTTCTACAGATTTTGTACAGTTTTATGTATGTTATTCGGTTGCTTATGAGTTATGCTAGCAGAAGGGTTATCTTGGGGTCACTTGTGTCCCTAAGCGCCGCGTGACATCTTGGGACATATTTTTGGGGTGTTACAGTTTCTTATGTGTTTGATGATTTTTCTATGAGAATGAAATAATGCCATTATAGCATGCTAACATGTATTCCCCATCCATGTACTAGTTAATGCATTAAAAGTGTTTGATGAAATGTCTCTATGAATGAACGATGGCCAAGTAAACATTATTATGTTATTCAAGATCATGCTTTGCCTTACTTTTCATGCTATAGAGTCCTGGGGGTATTTAATACCCGATAATTTAGCTGTTTACCTAGAGCCAGTGTCAGTTACAAATAGTACTATTTATGTTACGATTAGTACTCCTTTCAGTCAGTTACAAAATTCAATAGAACAAAATCAGTCACAAAACTTAGGAAAACTCAGTTATCTCAGTATTAATCCAATTCAGTCCAGTTAATCAGTATCGTGTCTTTTAATTGAGAGTAGGATTCAGCATCGAGTGAACCCAAGGATGGGGGCTCACCTACCAGCAGAGGGTGTGATCGTAGAAACATTCCTTACATTACAGAACTACATAGTCCGCATAGGTTCAGACATTAAGCCTTCCAGTTGAGGGTTGAGGAGGTGTTATAACCTGCCAGATAAGGGTTCTACCATTCTCGTTAGACTACCTGTTAGATGAGGGTTACTCTTCAACTTGTCTTTACCCATGGCACGGTACTGACACCCTTTCAATTGGGGCTACAGATTAGACCCCAACTCAGTTATCTTATCATATTTGGGGCATGTTGGTTAGATAATTACCTCCCACAATTTTAGTTTTAGTCTTTAGTTCAGTTCTACAGTATCCAGACTGTCAGCTACAGTCAATAAGTATCAGTATCTTAGTTATCAATAAATCTCAGATTATCAGTTACTCAATTACCTGAACTCAGTACTTAGTTTCAAGGAAGTTCAAATACATCATATATCTATGTATGTCCACAGTATTGCATACTCAATAATTTTAGTAGTATTGGTTATTCACGTACTCTCACGTTCAATTACTCTATATCATTCAGTCAGTTACTATTCATACATATGAACCCTTTCATTCATTCTTACGTCATCTAGCATACCAGTATATTCCCACGTACTGACGTATACTTTCTATGTTATGATATTTCATATCATAGGTTCGAACACTCAGGTTCTTAACCACGTGTAGTAGATTTAGATTCAGCTAGCAGCAGAATATTTAGTAGTGAATCCTCATTATTCAAGGATATTTTTTTATTCCATTATCTCAGTAGACTCAGTATTTTTGTAGATAGAGTTAGTTGGGGGATTGTCCCATCAACTCCACTTTCAGATAGTTTTAGTTAGAGGCTTTTCAGACTAGTTTCAGTCAGTATTTGTTTTACTGATATTATCACAGATGTTATATTTTATCAGTATTTTAGATATTTTGAACCTTATGGCATTTCATCCTATTATTCCACATTTATTTTAGTACTATTGTTCAGTGCTCACAACAGATATCATTCATGGGTTTGCTTATGGTCCTTCAGTGTCGTAAGCATTGTGTGACGACTAGGGGGTAGTCCTAGGTCATTACATAGCATCCTGAAGTTTGTCAAATAAGTCATTGATTCTAGAAAGTGGATACATGTTCTTGACCATAACTTTGTTCAACTGACGGTAGTCAATACACATTCTTAGAGAACTATTTTTGTTACACAAAAATAGAGCTGGTGCAACCAAAGGGATACACTAGATTTGATGAATCCCTTATCTAGGTGATCTTTCAACTATTCGTTTAACTCTTTGAGATATGTTAGATCCATTTTGTAAGTCAAGATAGAGATAGGTTATATATCAGGAAGAAGGTCTATTTTGAAGTTAATTTCCGTCTCGGTAGAAACTCCAAGAAGATCTTCAGGAAACAAATCTAGAAATTCACATGCTACTGGAACTAACTCAAGACTAGGAGTCTTGAAACTAGAATCCTTAAATTGAACAAGATGGTTGACACACCCCTTGGATATTATTTTCCTCGCCCTAAGGTAGGAAATAAGTTGACCCCTAAGTACTGAAGTACTGCCCCTCCATCCAAGGATAGGTTCATTCAAAAACTAAAATAGATAATTTTGTTTCTGCAGTCAACTGAAGCATATCATGAATGGAGTCAATCTATGCTGAGAATGACATCAAAATCCAACAACTCTAGCTCTACTAAGACTGCTGATACAACTTTTTGAGATACTATAATCGGATAGTTTTTGTATACATGTCGGGCTATGATAGATTTACCTACTGGGGTAGAGACTGTGTAGGGCTCTACAAGGATTTTGGGACTAACTCTAAAGTCAACAGCTATATAAGGAGTTACAAAGGACAAAGAATCTCCTGGATCTAGCAAAGCATAAACATATAAATAAAAAATCTGTAACATACCAATGTCCACATCAAAGAACTTTCCTAATATTTTCGAAACTGATGTACATAAATCCTATTTGGCCATTGTTAACTGGTGGCACTGGAAGTGGCACCTTGCTGATTTAGGTGATTAGATTGAGCTGAATCAAGATTGTACTAACCTAGAGAATCAAACTGAGGACAATCTATGATTATATAGTTTGGTTTGCCACATCCAAAATAAGCATCACTGTTAGCCCTGAAGACACCTTGATAGTTTCTGCCATATTTCTGACAAAGAGGATTTGTTCAGGAACCTGCAACACTACCCTGGGGTTTAGTGCCTGGTGCCCAATCTTTATTGTCATCTCTGAATTTCAACACTTGAGCACTTGCTGAGTACGGAGCTGGAAATGAATATTTTGGGAAGAACTAAGAACTATTTCCACCCTCTGACTTAGGCTGAGTGAAGTTAAAGCTACCTATTCTAGCTTACTTATTCTCTCTCTCCTCCTTGTTCTTAGCCTTCTCTATTTGTTGAGCATAGACCATGAGCCTGGATATGTCCATCTTCTTAACCAGTATTGTGGTCCTACACTCCTTGACAATATTGTTAGACACACCCAACACAAACTTCTCATCTTATATCTGCTATGTACTACCATATGAATCGCATTACTAGCTAACTTAGTCAACTTGAGAGAAAAATATTTCACTATCATGTTGCCCTATTTTATATTAATTACTCCAAAACCTTAGCTTCTCTCAACTCTAGTGGGAAAAACCTATCAAAAAAAAATAGTAACAAACTCTTCTCATTCTATGGGCCCTGCTTCTATGCCTTTATCTACCTTCTACTACATAAACTATGTATGAACCAGATCTTGTAATTGCTATACAACTATTAGTACTCTTACTGGAAGTCACCCTTATGATATCTGTCACTTTCGACGCCATATCACGGAATTCCTATGGGTCTGATGTGTGAACAATTACTAACACATTTAAGACCTTTAACCAAGAATAATTGCGAAGTCTTAAGCAAATTTTGTCAATTTTGATTTCTTTATCTCTGATTTTACAGTTTAAACTGATGGAATAGAGAACCAACAAGAATGGAAGCAAAGAAGTTGAAATCTGGTGGAATCTGAAGAAAAGTGTGACTGATGACATCTGTGATAAGTCACCAGCCCTGTAATAGGCTATCACAATTGTTGTCAGACTTAAGCATGAGCTGAAGCCTGTGATGACATCTGGTGATATGATGTTAAAAGTGTGATACGCCATCATGAATGTCATTAGCCTTAAATAAAAGATGCAAGTTGAAGATAGTTTTGTGATGACATCTATGACACGTCGTTAGGCTGGTGATAAGGCATCAGGAGAGTCATTAGCCTTAAATGAAGATGGAAGTTGAAGATAGTTTTGTGATAATATCTATGACACGTCATCAAGCTGGTGATAAGGTGTCATCATCATCGTCAGCCTTAGGCAGTAAAAGCCAAAAGTGCAGAAGAGCTGATGATATCCGTGATAAGCCGTCATACTCATGATAAGCCATTACAGACGTCATCATATATTCTGATGAAAAGCTGTAACTTTGATTTTATTTCCTTAATTAGGTTAAAATATTTAAAGCCTTGTTTTAGGGTTTACTAGGATGAATATTTTTTTGGGGACTCATCTTTATTCGAGAAACATACGATATTTCTCTCTCGCTAGTTAAAATATTTTGGGAGTTTTGTACCGTGGTTCAATTCAAGTTATACTTCTTGATTTTCATCATCGTTGTAATTTAATCTTCTCACTTATGAATTCAATTTGTGTACTTGTTCCTTGCATCATGAGTAACTAAACTCTATTAACCTGAATTATGGGTTCTAGGGTTAGGTCATGACGATGTGCTAAACACTTAAGATTTAAAAGGTGTTAGGATTTCTTGATAATTCTGAGATTTTAATTAACGTCTGTTGGTTGAAAATAGTAGACATACCTGCTTTGATATGCTTGAGAAAGAAATCATATATAGTAGGAAGTGCATTATCAACATGGACTCCAAAATACTTTATTTAATAATCAGCGTTGTAACAAGGTTGATTAACCTGAGGTAAAATCTGTCCAGTGAATAGCGATCTCCTAAGTTTGAGAGGATTAGGAAATTAGATGCTTAAATAGGTCGAGAGATATTTGTATATATCATCGATAAATATAGCTTGTTATCCTAACCACCATGAGAATCTTGAGTCACCTTTAGAATCTGATATGTACCGTAATCCCTAGTGAACATAATTCTGGTTACTTCATAAAATCTTGATTACAAACACTGATTAAAGTGGCCAACAATTATTTGCTAATCATGAAAAAAACCCCACTTTATCTTTTTGCATTATTCGTTTGAATTAAACTTGTAGCTATAGTTTCAAATTGATTTAATCACCACTCATAGTGTTCCTTGTGGATTCGACCCCGACTCCAAAGTTGGGTAAATATATTGACGACGACTGCCTTGCACTAAATTGAGGTGTAAGTTGAGCGTTATCAGGTTCCTCCTCAGACTTAGACCTTATAAATGATGGAGAATTCATTCAGGTGAAGTACCAAATTCTATATGTAGTAGTATTGGCCATTGGGTTGGCCTGCATGACAGTTGGGCGTCCATTTTGGGCTGCCACAGAATGAGCTAGAGTGGTGAAAGCTGCTCTAAATTTTGTGTGGGAGACATGCTTGTCCTGGAGATCTGCCTGAACGGGCGGAGGTGTAGGCTGATTTCTAATTTTACGTTCATTGGTTCTTTTGTGAGGTATACTTTATAAACAAAAGGGGAAAACTGAATCAGACTGAGAGTTTAACTTGATATCATGCTCTCCCGCACGACATAAATACTGAAAGAAGGGAAATGTTTCCTAAAAATACCTCATATCCTCTTGTCCATAGATATGATACACTACACACCCATACACAAGACTCTACTAGACGCATTCTTTAGACTCCATAGGGATTTGTTGAACCTTAGTCTCTAATACCAAGTTTGTAACACCTTGAGTCTGCACCCCCGAATGCCACACAGTGCTTACGACCCCAAAGGACCACAAGCTAACCCATGACTAGTACCTGTAGTGAGCACTAAATAATAATACTAAAATAATGCAGAAGTTAGGCTAAAATACCATAAGGTTCATAATATGAATTCTATTAAATATAAAATCTAATAATAATATTTGAAACTGAATAATGTCTAAACTAGTCTAGTTTTAAAAGCCTCTAACTAAACTATCTGAATATGGAGTTGATGGGACAAGCTCCCAACTAACTCCGACTACTGAAATACTAAAGCTGCTGAAGATACTGAAATAAAATCATATCCTCGATAGATAAGGACTCACAACTAAAAACTATTATTGCTATCCGAATCTGTCTAAGTTTGGTAGAGAACCTGAGCGTTTGAACCTACGATATGAGACATCATAGCACAAAGAGAAAGTATACATCAGTACGTGGAATGTACTAGTATGCTAGATGAGTTAAGGATGAATGCAAGGGTTCATATGCATGAACAGTAACTGACTAAATAATATGAAGTAACTGAATGAGAGCACATGGAATACTAAAACTACTGTAAATACTGAGTATGTAATACTACACATATACATATATATTGTATCTAATATTATTACTAAAACTGAGTCTGAGTTCTGATAACTGAGTTTCTAATATCTGAGATTACTGATAACTGCATTACTGAAAACTATTAACTATTTTTTATAGTCCTGAATCTGTAGAACTAAACTGAGTTCTATACTGAGCTGCGTGACTGTGTTTGACAGTCCTGATTCTGTAGAACTAAACTGAGTTCTATAGTGAGTCTGAAACTAAAACTAAAACTGTGACAGGTAATCTTCTAACCGACATGCCCCTCTCTGAATAGATTGGGGTCTAACCTGTAACCTCATTTAGAAGGATGTCATTACCGTGCCACGGGTAAAGATAAGCTGAAGAGTCACCCTTATCAAGAAGGTGCCTTGAATGAGAATGGTTATACCCTCAACTGGTAGGTAAAACACCTTATCAACCCTTAACTGGTAGGTTGATATCTCAACCAATGCTGGCTACGTAGTTCTTGAATGCAAGGACTGCTACTAGGGATCACACCCTCTACTAGCAGGTGAGCCCCCATCCTTGGGTTCAATCGGTGTTGAATCCTACTTCCAACTAAAGACACTAATTATTATATTGAGCTGAACTAGAATGATACTAAGTTTCACTGAGTTTTCTAACTGACTGAGTATTACTGTTTGTGACATTACTAAAACTATACTGTAACTACTGTAGCTCTAGGCAAACACCTAGATTTTTGGGTAGTGAATACCCCCAGGACTTGAAATAATGGAAAGTAAAGTATGGCATGATCTTGAAAAGAATAACCATAGATACTTGTTAGCAATACCTTCACCTAGGCATTTTTTCAAACACTTGAGATACATGAACTTGTACATGAATGGGACCACATCATGACATGTCATGATTTCACTATTCAATTTACATAGGCATTCTATCAAACACTTGAGTAGAATGATTATTTCACATGATAATAGTCAACATGAACATCATGGATACAATAACCAATTGTAATTTCAAGGGTTTTACATGCAAATTATATAATTCACCACACATGCTATTTTAATTTCATGAAACATGTAGTAAATCATAGATTGAAATAAAAATAATATCATGAACACGCATACAATCCAATTCAATATGAAACTCATGAAAGCAATAAACTTGTAGTTTTAAAAGAGGTTCTTGAACTCCAAGGGTGGAAGAAAACCCTTGGATGAACACCTAACATACCTTGGTAATCAAATTCATGATGATTGATGGTGTGTTCTTGAAGCTTGAATTTTAAATTGGATGCCTTAGGTTTTTTTCTTGAGAAAATTTGAGAGAGAATGAGCGATTTAGCCCTTAGGGTAGGTTAATCTCATGTTTTGGGGCTGAATAAAAGTGGGAAAATGATCTAAATACCCCTATGTACATGGACATTTAATTACTAAAGTCGTACCCAATGACGCATAGACCGATGCACCACGTCAATGGTGTCAATGCGCTGATCAATATGCCGCATAGAGTTCATGTTGGGTCATTGGAATTCGCAGTCTGATGCTAGGAAAAATATCCATCGATGCGATAGGCGATGCAATGCGTTGAGATTGCATCGAGATTGTGTCGACCTATTATTTTGGTCAGCCAAACATATTTCAAATGTGGTCCAAAAAAGCTGAAACTCACCCGAAGTGACCTATGGACACATATAATCATGATTCTATTAAAGTATCTCTATTTTAAGGTCATAAGGGTCAAAAAATAATATCGCCAAATTTTGAAGGCTAAAAATGATTCTAAGTATAAACACTTGGCTGAAATTTCTAAGTTTGGGATCTCTTTCTTCATTCTCTAAAGGACTGAGTTAATCTAGGATTTTGTGGTGTCTTACACCTACTTTCTTAGAACTATGAGCCAATGTAGGTGCAGATTCAGATTATTCCCATTTATATGGATGACAGATGCAGATTGGGATCACTTAGCTCAGCATATACTCCTTGACAAGAGTATGACACCTTTCCCCCAACTTGATGTTTTCCCCTTAGGGGAATAAGACTTTGGACTCCATAATAGTTCACATGGTTTATGTTGGTTAGAAGAACCTCCCTAATTCCTACAGTCCAATGGAAAAGAATAACAAAAAAGCTTTAGAAACTTAGTGTGCAGGCTCATAGTTTCATTCAGATATTATTTTACATCAGATATTAGTCATGAGATTTAAACTTTCAGTTTACACATATAAAAGTAAGCCCTTTCTGCAATTACTCTGCATGATTTAAATATAGAATACAAGTACATCTTTTAGAACTAATTGTGATGGCTCACAAGACTTACACAGTATGCTTCATCATTTATGATTTATGATTTTAGCTTTTAGTGATTCAAGCCAATGTAAGTCATTACACTTATCATGCATTCTTTCATGAATTTTTATGACCATTGAGATATTGTTTCCCTTATGCATTCACCCCGACATGGTCAGTACTGATCCACATATATGTCTATGTGCTACATTATTTAATAATGTAGGTTTAGGTGCTCAGTTTCAGCAGCGTGAGTGATTTTGAGAATTTCAACTTACATCCCAATATTTGGTGAGTCCTCATAGTTTAGGAACCCAGTTATTCAATTTTCCTGCTTATTAAAGCAGTTTGATTCAATATTTTTTATCAGTTTGAGTCAGCTGGGGTTTTTCCCATTGACTTTCTATTTTTTAGTGTTAGAGGCTTGTTCGACTATCAGTTATGTTCAGTTTTACAGTGTTGGTTGTTCAAATTTCCTAGCTATGTAATTTTAGATACTGTTCATTTATACTTAGTTCAAATTCAGTATTTTCAGTAATAATTGCTCTCTTAAACCCCTTTAATATGAGTTTAAGATTTAGTAGAAGGCTTATAGGGTTAGCTTGAGACTACTTGTAGTCTTGAGCACTGTGTGACGTCTCGGGAACTATTTTGGGGGCGTTACAATTAACAAGTGCTGATTTTGGTGCGAGCCAACAATGCTGCAAACGGACTTATAGGATTTTATTGGCACCCCACAGAGATAAACCATATATGTAACAAGGCTAATTTCGACATTTTGAACTCAATAACAATGTCAGATTTTTGGAAAAAAAGATCATTTTCAACAAACTAACCCCAAACCCCTTTAAAGTATATTTCACTAGTTTTTAAAATTAAGGATCAAAACACAAACTAAAGGCTTCAAACCCAATACACCCATTTCTAACCTAAATTTAATATTCTAAACCTAACGAAAATATCCAAACGCCACCCAACACTTAGAATATAACAACCAAATTTTTTATCAAATATATAAAATGTGTGTTTATAGATGATTTGACTGTTTTATCCCTCACCATAGTTTTATTATGATATTTCTGGGGTATAGGGGTAATTGGCATGACTCTCGATAATTTTTCATACTATTTATGCGGTATTATGGGTTTTGGAGGCTTTGAGAGACTTGTTTTGGAATTCTGTGATTATCTTTTAATTCGTGCAATAAATGACTGAACGGACTATGCTAGTAGATCTAGAATATTGATTTTAGGGAAAATGTTTGGTTGGGTTTTATGGCTTTAAAATCTCATTTTGACCTTTGGTTTGAAAAATTGTGATTTTAGTTTTTAGGGTTCAACTCTATGAAAACGCCATTTTTACAAAATTCTTATAGCCATTGACTTTGGAGCATCGAATTTAGTATAGCTACATAGTTTGTTTATGCATATCGAACTCAAAACGAATCTTCGGTACCCCATCGAAGTCTGTTGGGATTTTAAAAAATCTAGTTCTCTAGGTTTCTTGTGCAACCTAATGCACGAAGGGTAAATCAGGATCCTGGATAGCGTGTTATATGTGAAATGCCTTGTAACCTGGACTTAGTCTAAATAACCCCTTTATCCAAACATCGAGTCAATTTTCTCCACAACCTAAGAGGTGTCATATAGAAGCAACCCTCAGAGTGATCATGTATATTAACATAATCCAAGATAGAGAATACTATTTGAAATAGATTGTCATTTCATCTTATGAAAAAAACTCAACAAGCTCTTATCAACACAAAATATATCTCTACTTCATATCAACAATGAAAATATCCTCACCGAATTACATATGTTGAACATTTTTACACTATGCCTAGCTTAAGAATAGGTGTTGGAAGGGTATAAAGTGCAGAACTATAGTTTCACATAGTTAGTTGGATTAGTCAGTTATAACAGCTAATCTGATTATGAATTTAGTTAATTACATATAAATTAATATTAAGTCTATTAAGCTTAGCTGAGTATAAATATACCCTCAATATGTATATAAAATTTTATGATTTCATTTCAACTCTGTCAAGTACTATTCTTCTTCTTTCTTCATCATCAACCTCTTAATGATTTTCACTGATTAAGAACAATGGTAACTAACTCCACAAGTAAGCTTGCACACATATATGTGATCTCACAATATATAACCAAAGGTGGTCACTTAAACATAGTTTGTCCGAAACATTATACTGCTTATACTAAAAATAATATGTATATGTGTCAAAAATAACATTTTAAAGATACATAGGTATAAAAGGTTTGAACTCACCTTAGCAATACAATACCATAGATTTTCATCAAAGGCAGAAGTAGTAAGAATGACTTAAGAGATCTGAGTTGCTGCTTTAATGGTGCCATTGAAAAATGTGAAATGAGGTCTTTTACCCTTTGTGGAATGTAATGAACCTCCCAGTCATTTTTTATATTTCCTCTTATATTCGTCATTAGGGCTTTTCCATAGCCTTCACAAGTCATTTATGAATTTCTGGGAGTGATGGTTAAGTTACCGAGGAGTTCTTTTGGTTTTTAGAACAGTTTCCCTATTTTGAAGTCTTCACTAATTCCAAATGGCCATCGGGTGAAAAATTTAGTGAAACAATCTCGGATGCAGATTCTGACTGCATAAGTATATCCAAAATATCTCTCTATGCTAGGTAGACCTTTAGTTTAGGTCCCAATGCACTCGAGCTCATTTTGATCTATTGGTCAGAAGGTAGAAAAATTGGGATTATGGGTATGAGACCTATATTTGGTTGAAATGACCTCATATGAAAAATTTAACTTTGCCATCGAATCTAGAATGTTGATTTTAGGCTAGGGGGACCCTCTGTTCAGGTCCTAAGGCTCCCAAACTTTCTTTGGGTCATTGAGCAGATTTTAAAAAAATGAAAACTATAGGTGTGGGCCCCAATTGTTACTGAAATAATCTCGGATAAATGTTTTGATGGTTCCAATAAATTTTAAATGTGCTTTACACTCAAATTTCACTATTAAATCATGTTATTTGGGTTTCTAATGGGTTCTAGGGTTAAAATATAAGCTTTTGACTTTACTGTTGGAGGATACCGCATCTCTTCATTGGGGGTCTATAAATAGACCCTAAGGTCGCGAATTTCAGCATTTTAACTTCATCTTTGTGAAACTAAAACCCTAAATGAGTATGACAACTCAAAATTGAGTTGTGTGGGTGACTTAGGGGCTTGATTATCATCTATTATCGTGATTATCATCCAAATTATTGTAAGCTTTCATCACTTTATTGATGAATTTCTTAGTTCTTGAGTCAAAACCCCAATTCACTTACGACTTGATTTTATCCCAAAATTAGCTTTTTTTTTACACTCATTACTTGAGGGTTATGATTCCTTGATGATGTGTGAGTGTTGGTTGGCCTCGAAAATATGTTTTCCATAAGTAGGACCTAGTTGGGGTTTTGGTGTCATTTTTAGACCCGAAGTACAACAGCGCAATATGGTTATCGTTAGACTTTTATTGATGAATATTATATTTTTGATAGTATGATGTCATTTTGGGGATTCTGAAGTGAAGAAGAGCATATGGTGAATGATGTAAGGTTTTGGGTCAGCTTTGAGGTAGGCATCTACGTACTCTTCTTCAAAGATGATGTTTGTGTTATGTATGACATGTGAATATGAATATTAGGCTTTTTATGAATAAAATAACTTAGTTTTAATTATTGTTTTTTGGGGGAATTAGATGATGGTTTTGAACCTGTAAGGTGTAATATTTATGACCCTTTTAGAACCCTATCACCTTTTTTCTAGGTTAAGCTAATTTGTAGCTTAGATATTATAGTATGCTAGGTTTAGGATCTGATTTATGTGTTGGAATCTTGGTTAGTATACTTAACCTTAGTTAGGCTATTCTAGTGTCTTAAATCATAATTTGGGTAGTGTTGTCTTGAATGCCTATGTTTTTAGGCAAAGTTTATATCTTAGGGTTGGTTATAGCTTAAACATCTTGAGGTTGAACTAGATACCTTAGCCTAATTTAGGGAATAATTTTCCTACCTATGTAAATTAAGGATTAGAAGTGTGATCTTGACTGTAACACCCCAAGATTTTTGTCTTTGAAAATTTTTAAAATTTTATCCTCACTGTCTTGACTATGACTTACCCTATGAGTCTTAGGGTGTCTTAACGAGTCTTTAGGATCCAAATCATAGACTAATTAGTATGTGTGACTAAGTCTTTTTCTCTGAGTATGAGTGGGTCACTACGAGTCATGAGCACTCATTATGTGTCGTAGGGTGCAAATCATAGGATGTCTAGTATACACCCACATGGTTTTTATGCTGAATACAACTGGACCCTGTGAGTAGTTGGGTAATGTGATGAGTCATATTAGGTGATTCGTAGGGTCATCAGTGTGTGTGTTCCCTCAAAACTATCTTGGCTACGATTCGTGGTGATGAGTCATAACGAATCCTTAAGAGTCATTAGTGGCTCATAGTCACTAACGACTAAATTTCAGCTATTAATTTGAGGGCACTTTGGACAATTACCTTCTTACCCAATTAAAACCCCATGTTCATAAAGGGCTCAAAGGGGTTATTTCTCATTCACAATGCAATTAAACACTCTTAAAATTCTCTCAAAAATTCAAGGTCAAGATACTTAGGGTTTCCACGATGTACATCATCGAAGGGCTCAAGGGTTTAATTACTTTCGTAAAAACTTTGTACTCTTTTCTAATTATTACTTTATGAAAAACATGAAGTTACCTTGTTTAATTTGATAGTTTTGAATGTGGGTTTTCAACATGGTTAAGGGTTGTGGAATGGTTTGTTCTTAAACTACTTTCCCATGGTTTATTATGCATTGTTGATGCTTTAATAATAGTTTTGCACTTGTAGGGTGCATGTGTATGGCAAATTTACTAAGGGGTCATAGTTTTCCCCTAATTGATGCTTTGAAATCGAAAGTGGTTTTGAATAATGGTGTTCTACCAACCTTCTTGTGTAAATGGCTTTAAATTATAAAATTGCCACCTGGTTTGACTTACTCAGCTATGTTATTGTATTGCTTGATTGTTAAATCAATGAACTTAGATTTTAAAAGTCTTGTTGGTTATCATATTAATGAATAATGGGGGAAAGATGTTCCCTCAAGTTTTAATGTAATTATTATGGCATAGAGATAAACTTATAAATGTTTGGGTATGACGATACCTATAGTATGCCTTCATGGTTGGTTCATTGATTAATAAATAAATTATGTGAAACTTTCTTTAAATTTAACTTAATGGGGGTTATGTAGAGAAGCCATGAAGATATAGGTCTTGGATGACTTGTACTGGAAACTTGTGTTTGCCGACATGAGGTTTGTTCTTGATGTCCTGTGTGCACATGTCACACTTGATATATTTATATATTTGGGGATGGATAGGTTCCTTGATAGCCTTAGATTTTCCTAGAATTTTCTCTGGTTTGTGTGGCTAATGCACATTGGGTCCCTTTTAGAAAGGGGAGTTGAACCCGTATAGCCTGTGGGTGCCTATTGTGATGGTTGAGCTTACATAGTATAGGAAAATGTTTTTCTTCACGCTAAATCTTGTTCCCTATCCCAGCATATTATTTAGTCAAAATAGCTTGGTGGACCCTTGAACTTGTTCCGTTTGTAAAGTGGGTACATCTACTTCGCTCTTTATAATCTGTACCCCTAATCTCATTAAAACTCAACATTTTAAACCATACTTCAGTGTTTGTAAACTCAACATGAAATTCCACGTCATTTTAAAAATGCTACATAATAAATTAAATATTAAAATAAATTTAATTAAATAATATTTTTTATAAATTATAAAAACTTTTAAATAATCATGTCTTTATTTTTGCTCACAAATTAAGAATCAAATTCATTCCAAATAATTAAAATTTCTATCCAACTAATTTTAATTTTTAACTATAAATTCATATATACAAACCTAATGAATTTTTTATTTTTAAATTTCAATATCTTTAGTAAGTTCACAAAAAATCTATGTTTTTCCAAGCTTAATTGTGAAATTTACTAATTGTTCAATATCCACTATCACTCACCTTCAATTCAAATTAATCTAAAAAAAATATGAAATAAATTTTAATTTTAATTTTAATATAAAAAATATGAAAGGATTTTAATTAAGAGGGAAAATTAAAATAATAAAATAAAAAGTGAGCTGAGGTTTTTTAGGTTTAGGTGGGGTGTAGAGGAATAGGGAGGAGAGTTGGTGTGATTTGGGTAGGGGGTTGGTGTGTTTGTTTTTATGAGGGGGGGAGGCGGGAGCGTTAGAGGGTCTTTTTTAGGGGGCGATATGTTGATTCTGTGTGTGTGTATGAAGGGGGGGTTGGGGTTGGCTGTTTTGAAGAAAAGTGGTTGAGGAGGGTTGTAGGTTGGTGGAGGCTGGTATGTTAGGTATGGGTGGTGGCTGGTGTAAAGGAAGGGGTAGGGGAAGGGCTATAAGTAGTACTGGAGAGGAGGGCTAAGGGCAGGGGACAAGGTGGAGGGTGGGGTGGGGTTTGCTGGAATGGAGTGGACGGGGGCGATAGGAGGGTGCTAAAATTTAAAACCTTTTTTAAAATTTTTAAATGTATTATTTTTCAATTCTTAAAAATATTTTTAAATTAAATAAATTGTGCCACGCGCTTAAAAAATGCATGTTTGCCAACTTACATGCGCATTTTGCTAACTCAGTAATTTAATGTCATATATGCATAAGAAGGATTCAAAATATTGTATTTTGATGGACTGTAGGGTTCAAATGACAAATGGCTAAGAAGACGTATCCACTTTACAAATGGGAACAAGTAAAAAGGTCCACCGAGCTATTTTACCTATTACTTATGTATGTATTATGACGTGGTTCATATGGTATTTTAAATTGTTTGGCTTGACATTATTGTTTCCCCCATTCTTGAGTTACATGTTAGTATTCACCCCCACTAACCGTCTTCAGATGTTATATCCCTACACGATGCAGGCACTAAAGATACTGCTACTTTTCCTATTTAGAGTTAGGTGGATCATCTCAGTTTGTTGATATCTTGTGCTGAAGTAGTGAGCATTCATTCTCCAGAAGACTTAGATATTTCATCAGTTCCTTTCATAGATTAGAGAGTTTTCATTATCATTAACATAGTCATTATTATCTATTAGCGTTGGGGACATGTCCCAACCAAGACTGGTTTTAATTTTCTGTGTAGAGGATTTGTTCATTTACTGTGGACATGGGTAGTGTTGGTTGGTTGTTTCAGGGTCGAATGCCTGTTACTGGTTACAAATATATCTTTTATTCTTAGAGTTTATTTCAGAGGGTGGTCTCCGGTCCATGGTGGACTTGGGATGCCAGGCCCTAATTCGGGTCAAGACAAAGTTGGTATCAAAGCCTAGGTTTGGTGTCATTGGGTGTCCACAATGCCTTGTCAAGTAGAGTTTCATTGATGAGTTTGTAGCATGCCACACTTATAAGGGAGAGGCTATGAGGAATTTAGGAATGTTTTCCTTTTCTTGTGATCGATTATTCGGCTATAGAATCTATGGTCTTAAACCTCCTCTAATATATGTTTGCTCTTATTTCATATCATTCCTCCTCAAAGATTTGGTGGTCAAGGAAACTCCTCTGTCCCACTCATGGACAATATTGATGGAACCCGTCCTACTTATTGGTTTCTTACTTAGTCGAGGGCTCTTGCTCCTGATGGATCTCATGGGGTTTTCTTGAATTCCACTAGTACTCCTAGGGCTCCCTTGGGTAATGTGACTAATTGTTGACTTCCGTCATTTGATCCATTTTCTTACTTAGTTAGTCGTCTGTTAGTCTCACCAGTCTGAGTGTGAGAGTGATATTGATTCTTCTTCTGAAGTCACTAGAGTTTTCCAGTTTATGAGGTTCAAGCCTTCGATTTTCACTGGTTCTAAGGTTAAGAAAGATCCTCAAGGTTTTATTGATGAGATGGAAAAGATTTTCCATATGATGCTTGCTTGTAGCTCGAAGGGTATGGAGTTTTCTATATACTAGTTAAAATATGTAGCATACCAATGGTATGAGGAGTGGGATCAGTCAAGGGGTGATGAGGTAGAATTAGTATCTTCTTATGAATTTTCTAGTGCTTTCCTTGATTGCGTCTTTCCTAAAGAGTTGAGGAAGGCAAAGGCCGAGGAGTTCATGAACTTGAGGTAAGGCAGGATAATAGTGTAGGAGTATGCCTTAAAGTTTCACCAACTATCTTGTTATGCTCTGGAGTTGGTGTCCTCTATAAGATCTCGGATGAGGAATTTTGCTTAGAGATTGTCCCATAATTTGGTATTAGAATGCAAAGATGCTCTATTTAACAAAGATATAGTCATCTCTAGGTTGGTGGTGTACATGTAACAGGTAGAAGAGGAAAAAAAGAAGCAGGTAAAATGAGTGAAAGGAAGAATAAGAAGTTTTGATATTTGGATTAGGGTGGAGGTCAACATCAGAGTGGTAGGGATAGTGTAAAATAGTCTAAGAAGAAGTGGGGCAATTCTGGTTCCTACTCTACGACTAGTTCTCCATATCCAAAGCCACCGGGTGATCGTTGTCTTCAGAATAATGTTGGTCCAAAGGCACAAGGTGCCTAATCTAAGGCCAATGGGGCCTAGTCAGCTCAATCACATCTTCCTGGTAGACTTTGTGGATAGTTGCACCTTAGCTTATGTGATGAGAAGAGAAATAAGTGTTCCAAGTATGGCTCGCTTGGCCACTTTCAAAGGAACTATCCATTAGGCGATGTTTTTATAGGGGCGAATAAGGTCTCGGTTGTTGCTTCTTCTGGCACCGGTGATGGTCAAAACAATCTGTATTTTTTTTCTATCCATCTGGATTTTGAGGCATCTCCTAATATAGTTACTAGTACGCTAAAACTTTTCTATTATGATGTGTATTGTCTTCTTGATCCCGAGTCTACTCTTTCATATGTGACTATTTATTTTTGTATTATTCTTGAGTGTATTTTTGATTATTTTTATATGTCCACCTTGGTTGGTCACTCTATCGTGGCCCGAAGAGTCTATAAAGGTTATGTGGTATCTATCTGTGGTAGGAAGACATTAGCGAATTTAATAGAGTTGGACATGCTAGACTTTGATGTGATTTTAGGGATTGATTGTTTTCACTCATGCTATATTTCCCTTGATTTTTGGACATGAAGGGTCAGTTTCCATTTCCTAAATGAGTTGATAATTGAATCAGAATGTAGTACCCTAGTTCCCGAGGGTATATTTATATTTTATCATAGAGCCCAAAAATTGACTTCCAAAGGGGTGTCTCTACCATTTAGTGCATGTTAAAGATTATAGATCCTAAGGTCTTTCATTTCAACCTATCCCTATGGTCTGTGAGTTCCTTGAGGTGTTTCCTGGTGATCTTTTGGGTGTTTCTCCTGATAGGAAAATTGACTTTGGGATTGATTTTCTTTCGGACACTCATTCTATCTCTATCCCTCCTAATAGAATGACTCCAACTGAGTTGAAAGAACTCAAGGAGTAATTGAAAGATCTTCTGGATAAGGGTTTTATCTACCCTAGTATTTCTCTTTAGGGCACTACAGTTCTATTCATGCATAAAAAAGATGGGTGCCTTTCGGATATGCATAGATTACCACAAATTGAATAAGGTGACTGTGAAGAATAAGTATCTGATTGCTAGGATCGATGATATGTTTGATCAATATCAGGGTGCTAAGTACTTCTCCAAGATTAATATTAGGTTGAGTTATCATCAGTTGAAGATTAGGGAGGTGGATGTCTCTAAGACCGCCTTCTGAACCCAGTATGGTTACTTTGAGTTTTTTGTGATGACCTTTGATTTGACTAATGCCCTGATGGTATTCAAGAATCTTATGAACCAGGTTTTTGTTAGTTCCTAGACTTGTTTTTACTATGTTCATTGATGATATTTTGGTATATTCAAAGAGTGAAGAAGATTATGTCGATCATCTCTATTTGGTGTTGCAGACCCTTAAGGAGCTATAATTATATGCTAAATTATCTAAGTGTGAATTGTGATTCAATGTTGTGACTTATCTAGGTTATGTTATTTCTAGAGAAGGTATCATGGTGGATTCACAAAGGTTGTGGTGGTTAAGAAATGGCCTAAACCCATGACTCCAATCGATATTCAGAGCTTCTTTGGTTTAGCCATTTATTATAGAAGGTTTGTTGAGAGCTTCTCATTTTTTTTTGCCCCATTGACTAAGTCAACTCAAAAAAGGCAAAGTTCTTGTGGTCCAAGGCTTGTGATGGTAGTTTAGAAAAGTTGAAGGATCGGTTAACTTCAGCTCTGATTATGACCCTACCCAAGGGAATGGATGGTTTTGTAGTTTATTGTGATACTTCCTGTGTGGGATTAGGTTGTGCTGATAGAACATGGCAAGGTGGTTGCATATGCTTCTTCACAGTTGAAAGTTCATGAGAAGAAATTTTTGACACATGATTTGGTGTTGTTGGTTGTGGTTTTCACCCTAAATGTCTAGCGTCGTTACTTGTATAGGGTTCATGTTGAAATTTTCTATGACCATAAGATTTTGCAATATGTGTCACCAAGAAAGAGTTTAATCTAGGGAAAAGAAGATGGCTTGAGTTCATCATAGATTATGACGTGAGTCTCCATTATCATCAAGGTAAAGCTAACATGGTTGCTGATGCTCTTAGTATGTTATCTATGGGAAGCTTGTGTCATGTTGATGGGGAGATACAAGAATTGGTGAAAGATATTCACTGTTTGGCTAATCTTGGGGTTCGTCTCTTAGATTCCAAAGATGGTGGTGTGATTGTTTATGAAGTTGAGAAGTCATCTCTAGGTGTTGAGGTAAAGAAGAAGCATTTCTTAGATCTTGTTTTGATGCCGATAAAGAATTATATAGGTCACGAGAAAGTGATAGATTTTTAGATTGATGGTGATGGTGTCTTGAGGTTCCAAGGTAGGTTATGTGTTCCTAACATTGATGGGATGCGAGAGAGGATCTTGGCTGAAGCTCACGAGTCGAGGTATATTGTTCATCCTGGTTATACAAAGATGTCTCTTCACTTGAAGGATATTTATTGGTGGAATAACATGAAGATGGATGTGGCTAATTTTGTAGCCAAGTGTATATTGTGTCAATAAGTAAAGGTTGAGTAGTTGAGGCCTGGTGGTTTCTCTCGAGATATTGAGTTATCCGTGTGGAAATGGGAAGTAGTTAATATGGATTTTCTTACCAGTCTACCGCGGTCCTGTGGTTAGTTCGATACCATTTGGGTCATCATGGATAGGATTACTAAGTTATCCTACTTCATATCAGTGAGGACAAATTTCTCCATAGAGAATTATGCCAAATTATTTATTTAGGGGATAGTTAAGTTGTATGATGCTCCAGTATATGGTGCTCCAGTTTTAATTATTTCTCACCGAGGTACATAATTTTCATCTTATTTTTTGCACTTATTTCAGAGAGGTTTGGGGACAAAGGTGAACCTTCGCACCGCATTCCACCCTTAGATGGATGGACAAGTAGAGAGGACCATTCAGAATTTAGAAAATATGCTAAGGTTTTATGTGATTGATTTTGTTGGCAATCGGGTTGACCATTTGCCTCTTATAGAGTTTGGATACAATAACAGCTATCATCCAAGTATTGGGATGACCCATTTCAAAGTATTGAATGGTAGGAGATGTAGGTCTCCTATTTGGTGGTTTGAGGTTGAGGAAAATAGATTGTTTGGCCCAGACTTTGTTCACCAAGCATTGGAGAAGGTGAAAGTAATTAGAGATAGGCTTAAGTCCACCCAAAGTCCCCAAAAGTCCTATGCGAATGTAAGGCAAAGTGATTTGGAGTTTGATGTGAATGATTTAAATGTGTCTCCAATGAAGAAAGTGTTGTAGTTTTGAAGAAAGGGAAAGTTACATCCCCGTTATGTTGGCCCACATCATATTTTAAAGAATATTGGGAAGGTTGCATATGAATTGGAGTTGCCTTCTAGTTTTAATTCTATTCATCTTGTCTTTCATGTGTCAACGTTGAAGAATTACGTGGGTGATCCTTCCTTGTTTGTTCGTTTAGAGAATATTGGTGTTTCAGTTTTCGTGTTTGAGGAAGTTCGGTGGGGATTTTGGATCGTCAAGTCCATCGAATGCGAGCTAAGGACGTGGCTTTGCTAAAGTTCTATGGAAGAACCAAAAGAATGAAGAAGCTACTTAGGAAGCCAAAGAGGACATGATGTTCAAATCCCCATTCCGATTTCCTGCTTCAAATAATCCTACTTGAGGTATGTGTATTCATTAATATCTTTGTTTTCTGTCTTTGATAAAGGTGAGTGTGGATGTATTGGGAGTCAAATCATGCTAATAAATGACTTTTCTTGTTATTCAAGGACGAATGATCCTAATGGGGGAGAACGTAATGCCCCGGGTTTTTGGTCCTTGAAAATTTCTAAAATTTTATCCTCACTATCCTAAATATGACTTACCCTATGAGTCGTAGGGAGTCTTGATGAATCATCAAGACCCAAATCTTAGCTTGAGTAGTGTGTGTGACTAAGTCTTCTTCTATGAGTACGAGTGGCTCACTATGAGTTATCAGGACTTATTATGGGTCTTTGGGTGCAAATCATAGGATGTCTAGTGTACACTAACATGATTTCTGTGTTGACTATGATTGGACCCTATAAATCATTGGGTCATATGTTGTGTCATATTAGGTGAGTCGTAGGGTCAATAGTGTGTGTGCGCTAGAAATGGTCTTGGATACAAATCATGGTAATGAGTCATAACGAATCCCTATGAGTTGTATAGTGGCCCGCAATCACTGACGACTAAATTTTAGCTTTTAATTTGAGAAGCACTCAAAGGGGTTATTTCTTATTCATAACAGAACTAAGCACTCTCAAAATCTTCAAGGTCAAGATACTTAGGGTTTCCAAGAAGTAGATCATCCAAGAGCTCAAGGGTTTAATTCCTTCAGTAAAAACTTTGTATTTCATGCATGCTACTCTTTCCTTATTATTACTTTATGAAAATCAAGAACTTATATGGTTTAATTTGATGGTTTTGAATTTGGGTTTTCAACATGATCTAGGGTTGTGGAATTGTTTGTTCTTAAACTACTTTCCAATGATTTATTATGCATTGTTGATGCCATATTAATGGTTTTGAACTTGTGGGCTGCATGGGTATGGTAAATATACTAAGGGGTCATAGTTATCCCCAAATTGATGCTTTGAAATCAGAAATGGTTTTAGACAATGGTGTTCTCTCAACCTACTTATGTAAATTGCTTTAAATTATGTTATTGTCACCTGGTTTGATTTACTCATTTCATTGCATAATTGGTAAACCAATGAACTTGGATTTTAAAAGCGTTGTTGGCTATTATTGTGGATAACTTGGTTTTATTTCACCTGGAAATTTCACCAGGATAATGTTTTACTACAAACTAAACCTTCTTCCCTATCTCGACATATTATTTATATATGTATTATGACGTAGTTCATATGGCTTTCGAAATGGTTTGACTTGACATTATTTTGTCCCATATCTTTGAGTTACATACAAGTGTTCACCCTACTAATCGTCTCCAGAAGATGTATCTCCATGTGATACAAGCACCATATATACTGCTACTTTTTCTGCACAAAGTTAGGCGGATTTACTTTGTTTGTCGATTTGTTGTGGTGAAGTGGTGTGCTTCTATTCTCTAAAAAACTTAGAAATTTTATCAGTTCCTTTCATATATTAGAATTGATAGTTTTGATTATCATTAACACTGCCATTGTCATTTGTCTGAGTCGGGGACATGTCCCAAACCAAGACTGGTTTTGGTTTTCTTTGCATAGAGTCTTTGTTGGATTACTATGAACTTGGGTGGTGTTGTGATTACGGTGGACTTGGGATACCCGTCATGGCCAGGCCATGGTTCAGGTTGTTACATTGAACCACCTTAAGCTTGGATTTATGTAGTTCCATTGAAGACCTTAGATGCTTGTTAAATGCTTTGAAAATCGCCTTGGGAGCATTTTGGCTAACCATGGTAAATAAGTTATGGTTATAGTTTTGAGGTGATGTACATAGTTGTTGACTACATTATTGTTAATATTATGTATAGCTATAGATTAGGCTATTAATTAAGACCATGAATATTTTATCCTTTAAATCATTTACTAGACTACTATTTCGGGCTTTGGACTATGATATTACTAATGTTATACTTTGCCTAGTAACCGAACTAGTGATTAAGATAGAAAACTCTCTTGTTGCTAATATTGTGAGTCATGATACTAAGGGCTCTACAAGGTATATTTATTGAATACATGAGAAGCTATGCTACTAACCATATTAAATCCTATAATGCATTATACTACTCATGTTATAAGCATTCATATGTGTATGATCCCGTAAGATCCTAGCTCATTTTAGCTTACTGATGCATGTTAAAGGGGTACAAGACTTGGAAGATTTCACTAAGTTTTAAGGCTTAGTCTTCTCCAAAGCCCCTTAAACATCAAAGATTTTATTTTTGACCTTCCCGACCCCAGAATGTTAGTTTCTAAGTTGATTCATGATCAGGGTTGTTGATAGTTCATCCCGAGTGAGTTTCAAATTTTTTAGATGACATTTGAGACCTATTTGGATGGCCAAACTAGTGAGGATCCGTGATAGGGATGCGGAGAGTTGCATTTCGCATTGGTGGGGGGCATCATGATGCATCGCATATCACATCGATAGAGCGGCACGACATATCACATTTCTCATCGGCTGGTCTAGTTTATTATAATGAGTTTCAGATCTAGGAGGGTATTTGAGTCAGTTTCCCTCACCCTATCTCACCCATAACATGAGATTTACATTCAAAAAAGCATCATTTGTTATCTTTTACACAAAATTCTCTCAAAAGAAAGCAATTCACTCTTAAGAACAAACCCTAGTCTCTTCAAAATTCAAGCTCAAGCTTCAAGAAATCACCAAGAACTTACACTAATTCATCAATTAAGGTATGTTAGATGTTCATCCATGGGCCATTTTCACCCATTGAGTCCAAGAACCTATTTTCAATTTTAAAGTTATGATTTTTTAAAGTTATTATGAGTTATCATCATGAAGCTATTATGAACTTTGATTACAAATTATGTTTACCATGTGCTCTCATTGGAAATTGTCCTTAACACGTTTGAATAATGATATTCACAAGTTAAATACTTAACTCGTGTATTAATATTGAAATTATGTTATTATCACATGATTTAACTATTCCCATGCTTTAACTCATGACCCTCTTGTGTTTGATAAAATGCGTAAAAGTTGGGTTTTGAACAATGACTATTTATGTTTCCCAAAGCATTAGTATGATCCTATTGTTGTTTCTATCAAGTCCCAAGGGTTATGAATACCCGAAAACTTAGCTGATTACTTAGTCTCAATATTTTCAAAATGGCTTCAGATGCATTTGAGCAATATCAGTTTATTTAGTTATCATATAAGTCAAACTTAGATCAGATCAGTAATCTGAGTCAATTCACTTTAGAGTAGGATTTAGCACCGAGTGAACCTATGGATAGGGGTTCACCTGCCTGTAGAGGGTGTGATCCATAGCATCAATCCCTGCATTTCATAACTACGTAGCTAGCGTAGGTCGAGATGTCCAATTTCCAGCTGAGGATTGACACATCTCTCATTAGAGCACCTTCCAATTGAGGGTGACTCATTAGTCCTTCGAGATATTAGTTTAGTGGATCCATACAACCATTGTTAGTACCCGTGGAATGGTACTGACAACCTTCAAACTGGGGTAAGAGGTAGGACCCCAATCAGCTCGTATTGAGGCATGCTGGTTAGATGATAGCTCCCATAGTCTCAATCTAATATTCAGTGTAGAATTCAGTTTCAAGTTTGTTTCACCATAGCATAAAGTCATCATTTATTCAATTATTAGTATGTCAGTATTTCATTTTGCAAACTAATTTGGAATAAAGTTATATGTTTGGTCATGCATTCTCAGATTTTATAAGCTTCATGTATTTAAACTTAGTCACCTCATGCTACATTCAGTCATTATCTCACATACATAAACCTATGAATTTTAGTCTAACCTCATCTCGCATACCAGTACATTCAAAGTAATGATCGCTTACATTATTCTTTATGCTATGATGTCTTACATCATAGGTTCGAATACTCAGTTTCCTGACCGCACTTAGACAGATTCGCCTATCAGCAGTAGTAGTCGTGGTGAGTTCTTATCTATCGAGGACATGGTTATTTATTTCAGTTATTTCAACAGTTCAATATTTTATTTCAATTAGATAGTTGGAGTTAGTTGGAGCCAGTCCCATCAATTCTTTTCAGTTAGATACAGGCTTTGAGATAACAGACAGTTAGTTAGTCTATTAATTTTTTTATTTGACTTTCAGTATATCTTCAGACTCATGATTAAGTAATGATCTCAGTGTTTAAACTATGGGCATTAGTCAGTTATTTTTGCACATATGTATTTAGTTATTATATTATTCAGTGCTCACAGTAGGTACCATCTCATGGGTTAGCTTGTCATCTCTTGGGATAGTAAAAACCTTGTGGCATCTAGGGTGTATTTTTTCATTGTTACAAACTTGGAATATGAGCCTATGGTTTTAAAGTGTCCTAGGGAGTTTGCACACCGCATTGAGTATGGTATTGTGCATGGGTGTGAAGTGCGCCACACTTATGGACAAGAGGCTACATGACGTTGTAAGAAAAATATTCCTTCTTTCAGTGTGCATGTCATCCAAAAGAGCATGATCTCTATTTAAAATAAATTTCTAATTTAGACTTTATTCTATTTACAGAACATGCTTCCCAGAAAGAACTATGGAAGAAGAAATGAAAATTAGCCTGCACTTTTGCCTGTTCAAGAAGATCCCCTAAATGAGCATGTCTCTCATGCTGAGTTTAGAGATGCATTCACTACTCTATCTCACTCTGTAGCAGCTCAAAATAATTAGCGGGATGCTATCCTAGATAATCAGTAGCTAATTCACCTGCATCTATGATTTGGGACCTCACCCAAGTGAATTCTCCTCGATTTTTAGGATCCAAGTCCAATGAGGATTCATATGAGTTCCTTGACATGTTTAAAAAGGTAATAGATATTATGGGTATGACTTCTAGTTAGAGTGCAGAGTAGGATGCTTACCAGTTGTAGGATTTTTCTCACACCAGGTATAAGTAATGGAAAGGAGATAGAGGTGCAGATGTAGGGCTTGTAGAGTTGAAGGAGTTTGCTATAACCTCTATAGACAGATTCTTCCCTTTGGAGTTGAGAAAATCTAAGGTTCTGGAGTTTATTAATTTGAAGCAGGGTAGTATGAGTGTAATGGAGTAGCAGGGTAGTATGAGTGTAATGGAGTATTCTCTTAAGTTTACTTAGTTAGCGAGGTATGCTCTTCATGTGGTGTCTGATAACTGGTCTAGAATGAGTATGTTTGTATCTGTTGTATCTGATAGTGTGGTCAAGGATTGTAGGACCACAATGTTGATTAAGGATAGAGACTTTTCTATGCTTATGGTCCATGCTCAGTAGATTGAGGAATGGATGGTTAGGGAGAAAGAAAGAGAGAATAAGAGGGCTAGGACAGATAGTTTCAACTTTGCCCAACCAAGATCTGAGGGTGGTAACCGTCCTCAATTCCATCTAAAATCTTCTTCCCCAGCTCCATCTTTGGATATAGATCTGGTGTAGTAGTTTAGAAGTGGTAATCAGGATAGGGCTCCAGGCTCTATGACTCAGGATAGCATGAACAGTGGTCGGACTAATTCTTTTTGCTAGAAATATGGCAAAAATCCTTAAGGTGTATATAGAGCTGATAGTGATGTATGCTTTGGGTATGGAAAGCCTGGCCATAGGATCAGGGATTTATCAAAGAGTGGTCAGCAGGGTCAGTGCAGTCGTCCCCCCAGTTCCTTCCAATCGCCTGACTCAGCAAGGTGCTACTTCCAGTGTAACCAGTGGTTAATGCGCAAACCGATTATATGCACTTCAATCCAAAAATGATCAGTAAAGTTGTCCTAATGTGGTTATGGGTACGTTACAAGTCTTTCATTTACATATTTATGCTTTGTTAGACCCAGGGCTTTACTCTCTTTTGTAACCCCTTATATAGTTGTCAACTCTAGAGTCAGTCCCGAAACCTTAGCAAACCCTTCTCAGTGTCTACCCTAGTAGGTTTCTCTATTATATTCGAGAAGTTATACAGGAACTGTCCTGTCACAATGTCCTAGAAAGTCACTTTAGTTGATCATGTGGAGTTAGAGATGACTGATTTTGATGTCATTCTCGGCATGGATTGGCTCCACTCATGCCATTCTTCAGTTGACTATAGAAATAGTTGTTCAGTTTCAGTGTTTGGATGAACCAGTTATTGAATAAAAGGATAGCACTTCAGCACTTAGGGTTATAGAGCGAATTTTATGAAAAATGAAACTATAGGTGTAGGCCCCACTTTTTACCAAAACGATCTCGCATGACATTTTTAATGAATCCAATGGATTTGAAATGTAGTTTACACGCAAATTTCACTATTGTTTCATATTATTTGGGTTCTAAATGAGTTTCGAGGGTTAAAAATAAGTTTTTGACTTTGTTTTCAGGGGATACCATATCTCTTCGCTGGGGGGTCAATAAATATACCCCAAAGTCAGGAATTTTGGCATTTTCCCTTCATCTTTGAGATTCTAAACCCTAAATGGGTATGATAACTCAAAATTAAGTTGGGTGGGATACTTAGGTTCTTGATTACCATCTACTGTCGTGATTATCATCTGAATTAAGGTAAGATTTCATCACTTTATTGAAGAAATTCTTGGCTTTTGACCCCAAACACCAAATTTACTTAGAGCTTGATTTTAGCCGAAAATTATCTTTGTTTGCACCCATTTCTTGGGTTTTATGATTCCTTGATGATGTGTGAGTGTTCAGTTGGCCTCAAAAATACGTTTTCCAAAAGTGGGACCACCCACTTGGGTTTTTGGTGTCGTTTGTGGACCCAGAGCACAATAGTGCAATATGGATATCATTAGACTCATATTGATGAGAAGTTTATGTTATTGATAGCATGATGGCATTTGGGGGATTATGAAGTGAATACGAGCATGTAGTGAATGATGTAAGATTTTGTGGTTCGGCTTTGAGGTAGGCTTATGCCAACTCTTCTTCGAAGATGATGTGTGTTATGTATGGCATTTGATTATGAATGTTAGTCTTGATTATAAATAAAACAACTTATCATTTATTATTGATGTTTGGGGAATTATATGATGCTTTTGGACCCATAAGGTGGAATGTTTAAGACCCTTTTAGAACCCTATTGCTTTTTTCCTAGGTTAAGCTAATTTGTAGTATGGATAAGATAGTATGATAGGTTTGGGATATGGTTTATGTGATGGAATCATGGTTAGTATGCTTAACCTTAGATGGGCTATTCTAGTGATCTTGAAACCATAATTTGGGTAGTGTTGGCTTAAATACACTTTTGTTTAGGTGAAGTTCATATCTTAGGATCGGTTATGGCTTACTTGACATCTAGAGGTTGAACTAGAAACCATAGCATGGTTTGGATCATAGTTTGCCTAATTATGAAAATAGAGGATTAAAAGTCGGATCTTTACCCACCTTATGCTTTGATTGATATAGTTCCATTGAAGACCTTAGACACCTGTTAAACACTTAGAGAATGGCCTTGGGAGCATGGCTTCTAACCGTGGTAAATAAGTTATGGTGATAGTATTTGAGGTGATGTATATGGTTGTTGACTACATTATTGTTAATGTTATGTGTACATCACGACCTGAGTCTACCCCTTTATCGTGACAATGATGCTTACGATCACAAGTGACCACAAGATAACCCATGATTTGGTATCTACTGTGAGCACCGAATAAAATAAGACTATAACACAAGTGCGGAAGATAAACTGAGAATATAATGTATGCATGAATACTGAAATATAAAATACTAAGTATTAGAAAAGCCTGATAAGAACTAAAAGTAACTAACTGACTGTCTAACTATTTTGTCTGAATGTCTAAAACCTCTAAACTGACTGAGGAATTGATGGGACAGACCCCCAACAAAATCTGACTGACTAAATAAAATGGAACACTAAAATAACTGAATATACATGATATTTCCTCAATGGATGAGGACTCACTACTATGGTTCCGGGATTATGCTGAGCTGTATAACTAAAGTTTGGAAACTGTGCGTCTGAACCTATGATATAAGACATCATAGCGTAAAGAAGAGTATGTGGTCAGTACTTTGAATGTACTGGAATATGAGATATGGTCAAGCTGAGTGTGAACCATAAGTCTAGATAAATCCATCTCCTTAATAAAAATTATGGTCCTACACTCCTTAACCACTCTATCAGATCTCATTCTAGACCTATTATTAGCTACAACATTAGGAGCATACCTCACTAAATGAGTAAACTTAAGCGAATACTCCTTCAATATCATGCTGCCTTGTTTCAATTTGATAAAATCCTGCGCCTTAGCTTTCCTAAACCCTAACAGGAAGAACCTTTGTAGAAAATTCATAGGAGACTCCTCCATCTCTATAGGCCCTGCCATCGTACCTTTATCCTCCTTTAACAGCCTATAAAAGGTGTAAGCTACATCCTATAACTGATATGCATCCAACTCTACACACTCACTCTAAGGGACACCTATAATATCAATCACCTTCTGAACCATATCAAGGAACTCCTGAGGATCCTCTTCAGACTTGGATCCCAAAAACAAAGGAGGATTCATTCAGGTAAAGTCTCAAATCCTAGCAGCAGTTGTATTTACTACTGGTTTTGCTGGGGAAAAAAACTACTAATTGTTCTGAGCCGCTACTGAATGAGATAAGGTAGTAAAAATAGCTCTAAACTAGGCGTGAGTGTCATGCTCATTTAGGGGATTTTCTTAAACAGGCTGTGGTGCGGGCTGATTCTCATTCCTTCTTCCGTTGGTTCTTTTGGGAGGCATGGTCTATAAATGGAATGAAGGATGAGTCAAGAAGAGATTTTAAATAAAGCTCATGCTCATCTGCATGACATAAATACTGAAAGAAACTTTTCCTAAAATGTAACACCCCAAAATCCTGTCCCGGAGCATCACACGATGCTTAAGGCTACAAGTAGACCCAAGCTAACCCTTTGAGCCTGCTACTTAGTATAAAGCTTACTTGAAGATAATGAGAGAAAAATAAGGAATCATGTCATATCATGTCTAACATAAATCCGAATGAGTATTGTAAAAGTAACAAAATACTACAAATCTAAACATACTGACCATCTAGTATGACAAAGCCTCTACTACTCAACAAACTAGAGAGCCATTGGGATAGATCCCCAACTAACTCGAACTGAATTGAAAATAGTAGAACAACTACTAAAAATACTGAACTTTTTGGAGATAGACTCTTGAACCATGAGGACTCACCACAGTGGAGATGTAGATAAAGTTACTCAGGATCACTGACACTTCTGGGACTGAGCACCTAAACCTACATTATGAGACAATGTAGCACATAGACATATATGTGGATCAGCACTCAGGAATGTACTGAGTATATAAGGGTGTATGAAATTAAATAATCCATATCATAAGACTTCATAGAAAACTGCATGCTATAATAGGTGTCTCACATAGCTTGAATAAAATCCTCATAAATCATGAATAGAAAACATACCATATAAATCACGTGAGTCATTTCACTTTATTCTAAATCTGTACTTCTTCTTTGTACTCAAGCTTGCAAACTAGATAAAGTCTTAAAGCGACAACCTTCATAACATACACTTTAATCTTATGGAAAACTAGGAGCTTCTTTGAAACTTAAATATTATAGCACTTGACAACCTTAGAAATCTTAGAATCATAGCTTTTGAAATACAAGTACTTTTATCTTAAATAGAGTAGGGACTACTTTTGGGAGATTCTTCTAACCGACATAAACCATGTGAGCCACATGAAGTCCAACGTCTTGCCTACATTGGGGACAGTTGTTCTATCCTTGCCATCGGAGTAGAACCTTTAATTTTAGTGATCACTAGCTTAACCCACTTGGGGTAAATCAAATCCTACGGTGGCTCATAGTTCTGGTGCATGAGACCTTGGAATCAAACCCAACTTGGTTCTAAGTACTACTCCCATACTAGGCTCACAACTTTTAGGAAAAATCCACCTTATACAATTCAACATTATGAAATGGGAGCCAATATGCTTCCCTTATCTTAAATCACAAGATGTGGATTCCTTTCTTAACTTAGGATTAAAATCAACTCTTTTCTTTAAACTTTGGTAGACTATCTTTAACAATCTTTGAAATTTCAATGATATGGAGATATCAATACCATTATTGAAATACTATAGAATAGATCAAAATTCATTCTTAAACCTTAAAACATGTATATATATTCAATAAATCTCAATTCAAAATAGAGGGTAAATCATGACTTTAATCTTAAGAGTATTCCAAACATCAATCATGGAAGGAATATGCAATTCATAACATTAATTCTCAATTCAAATCATAAAATAGGTCCAATATCATATAATTCAAGACTTGAACAAATCCATAATCTCATATACTTGAAATATAGCAATTTAGGCATAATTCATCTTGAAACATTAAAATCTGTTAAGAAAAACCAAAACTCTGGGTACAAGAATGGAAGAAGTGTTCTTGTTCAAACCCAACATATCTCAAATTATGAACTTTGATGAATAAGCTTGCTTGAGACTCTTTCTCATAATTTTGGATGAGGGTTCTTGAAGTTCTTGACTTGGGAACCTTGAATCCCAACACAATTTATGAAAACTAAGGTGGATTCTTGAGATTCTAGGAAGAGGTTCTAGGTACTTAAGGTTTTTGTTGAGAGAAAACTTGAGAAAAACCTAATAGAATGCTTGTAAATAACTTCAATTTGGTGTTTGTACGGTTTAAGAGGCTTGGAAAAAGTCCAAAGTTCCCTTTTTAACTCCTGAACAAAGATGGAAAAACTGAACTGGAAAACCCGATTTTATGGGCCACCACGACGCACCACTATCGTTGTGGCTCACTGGAAACTGACAAATGGGATTCTTGGGGTCACCGCGATGCAGAACCATCGTGTTGTCCAACTGGTTGGGACCTGGAACTTCAGCGCGATGGGCCACAATTGCGCTAGACTACTGTAATTTGACAATTGCTAAATAGACCCCCTCCGCGACGCGTCAAGCACTAAAGTGACGGTGTTTTGCGACTAGGACTTAAATTAGCCATAACTCTTTGCCCAGTTATCGGATTTGGGCAGATCTTATATCGTTGGAAAGATAATTAAATTTCCCACATGATAAAAAGTCAAAATTAGAAAAATTCTGTATGGTTTAAATATTACACACTTAGGAAGTCATTCCTTAGCTTTCTAGAGACGAAATTAAACTTAAGGAAAAGTTTGGGGGTATTATATAAAACATCTCGTTGCTTCTTCTCCATAAGTATGGCATGCTTCACACCTAAGCATAAGACTCTGCTTAATGCGGCTTTCAGACTCCCAAGGACACTTTAAAACTCTAGGATCAGATAGCAAGTTTTGTCAAACTCTACCCCCTAGTCACGACAATGGTGCTTACGATCACAAGTTACCACAAGCTAACCCATTAATTGGTACTTGCTGTGAGCACCGAATAAAATATGAACATAAAATTTGTGTTGAAGATAAACTAAGAATATAATGTATATCTATATATTGAAATACAAAATACTGAGTATCTGAAATAGCTAATAAGAACAAAAAGTAACTAACTGACTGTCTAATTATTTTGTCTGAATGTCCTAAAGCCTCTAAACTAACTGAGGAATTGATGAGACAAACCCCTAACTAACTTTGACTGACTTAATAAAGTGAAACACTAAAATAACTAAATAAATATGATATGCCCTCGATGGATGAGAACTCACCACTACGATTACTAGTTAACGCTGAGCTGTGTAACTGCGGTCAGGAAACTGTACGTCTGAACCTATGATATAAGACATCATAGCACAAAAAAAAGTATATGGTCAGTACTTTCAATGTAATGGTATTTAAGATGAGGTCAGGTTGATGTACACGGGGTATTATGCATATTAAATAAGTACTAACTGAATAGCATGAGATAACTGAACATGAATGCATGACAACTTTAACATCTAAGAATGCAATGCCAAGTATAAAACATATATCTGAAATAATCTATTAATTTAAAGGCTAAAATTTAATAACTGAATTACTAAGAATCTGTATGCTTTGGTTAGGCAAACCTTGACTGAAACTATACTGAATACTATCCTGAGACTGTAGGAGGTATCATCTAACCGACATGCCCCTATCTGAGCTAATCGGGGTCCAACCTGTAACCCTAGTTGGAAAGCAATCAGTACCATTCCATGGGTACTAATACTGCCAGTGAGGATCCACTGGACTGGTGTCCCAAAGAACTAATGATTCACCCTCATCTGGCAGGTGCTGTACTATGATATATGTCACCCTCAACTGGCAGGTAAACACTTAGGCAACCCTCAACTGGTGGATAAATATCTCTAACCTACACCGGCTACATAGTTCTATAACTCGAGGATTGTTACTAAGGGTCACACCCTTCATTATCAGGTAAGCTCTCATCTCTGAATTCTCTTGATGTTAAATCCTACTCCCAACTAAACTAGGGATAGACTAAACAAGACTGAACATTATTACGCAATTAATAGTGCTCATCATGAATATAAACATGTAAGTATACTGATAAGAGTCATGGATTAACTGTCTGAGTACTTTAAAAGTTAAAATCATATAAATCACATAGGTATCGGGTGTTCATATCCCACCAACACTGAATGGAATCATCAGTAATTCCATATAAAAGCTTTAGAACTATAGTAAGGGATCATTGTTAAAACCCCAACACTTAGGCATTTCATCAAACACAAGAGAGTCATGAACTTAATCATGGAAATGAGTAAGGCATGAGAGAATAACATGATTACAAGACTAAAATAAAACTTAGGGATTTAATGAGAAGATTACAATATTTAAAACATGTAATGGCTCATTCCACTTGAAAACACTCATAAAAAGAGTATGTAATTGAAGTCACAAGAGATTTATGGATATATTTAAACTTAAGAATGATAAACTCATAATTTAAAACCAAAAAGGGATTCTTGGACTCCATGGGTTAAAGGAACCCATGGATGAACATCACACATACCTCACTAGATGATTTTGTAAAAATTCTTAGGAATTTATTGAGGTTTGAAGCTTGAATTCCTTGATTGTTTGAGAATGGGTTAGGGTTTGTTCTTAAGGAAAGTGGAGCTTCTTTTGAAAGGATATATGATTGAAAGAGGAAATAATTCACTTTGAGGAGTTAAATCTCATGTTATGGACTCATTGGGTCAAAGAAAATGACCAAAATTCCCTTAATTATCGAGGAACAAAAAGTTGGAAGGGTGAGATAGGGCATACCGTGGGCTCCAGTGTGGTGCAATGGAGGGGGAATAGTAGGCTCTAGTGTGGTGCAATGGAGGAGGCACTGCGGGGTCATCCCGGTACTGCTACTATTTTGGTGAGCCAAACACACCCTTACGCTCATCTGAAAATTATGAAACTCACCTGATATATACTTTGAACAACCCTGATCATAAATAAACTTAAAAGTCGACATTCCGAGGACGGAAAGATCAAAAATAAAATAATCAAAGTTTTGGGCCTTGGAATGACTAAGCTCCAACACTTAATTAAATTTCTAAGTCTTAGAACCTCTTTAACATGCAATCATGAGCTGAATTGAGCTAGGATCTAACAGGGTATTACAATATCTTCCCTTTAGGAACATTCGTCCTTGAATAAGACTGATTAAGCTGAGAACATTAGGAAACTAAGATCATAAACTGAACATGCATGACTAAAAATATATTGCATAACTGAGTTTGGATAATGTACATAAATTGAACTGAATGTATGCAATGACATGATATGGGTTTGATAGATGAAACTGAGAATGGAAAAGATTTAATCCAAGGAAAATCATTACGTAAAGCCAATTTGAGTTCACAAATAAAGGGTGAGGGTATTTGGTTTGCATATCTGCTTCTATTTCCCAAGTGGCTGCCTCAACGGACTGATTCCGCCAAAGAACCTTGACCTAGGGAACTTCTTTATTCCTTAGTCTATGAATATGATGAACAAGGATCTCAACAGGGATTTCATCATAAGAAATATTATCTTGAACATCCATACTTTCTAGTTGGATAATAACAGCTAAATCACCAGTACACTTCTTTAACAGGGAAACATGAAATACTAGATGCACTGACGCCAAATCTGTAGGTAACTCTAACTCATAAACTACCTTTCCAAAATGACTCAAGATCTTATATGGGCCAACATAACGGGGATTGAGCTTCCCTTTCTTGTTGAATCTCTTCACTCCCTTCATGGTTGAGATTTTCAGATAAACCAAATCACTAACCTCAAACTCAAGATCTCTTCTCCTCACATCTGCATAAGATTTCAGATGACTTTGGGCTATCTTCAGCCTCTCCCAAATCAACTGAACATTCTCTATCACATCAAACGTTGCATCTAGCCCTATCAAAGTAGCTTCACCTGCCTTAAACCAACCCATAGGATATATACATCTCTTTCCATGGAGATCCTAAAATAGAGCCATTTGAATACTAGAGCGCTAACTATTGTTATAGGCAAATTCAATCAAAGGCAAATAATCATCCCAAATAACTCTAAAGTCAATAAAACATGCCCTTAACATTTCCTCTAAGGTTTGAATGGTCCTCTCCACCTGACTATCTATTTGAGGATGAAAAGTTATACTGAGATAAACTTGGGTACCAAGACCCTTCTGAAAATCCATTCAAAATTGAGAGGTAAACTGAGTACCTCTATCTTATACAATAGATAACAGAATCCTATGCAACCTAACCAACTCCCAAAGATAGTACCGTGCATAATCCTCAGCTAAGTAAAAAGTATGAACTAGTAAGAAATGAGCTGATTTTTTCATTTTATCTACAATGACCCATATCAAATCATGCTTACGATGTGTGTTAGGCACCCCTGTCACAAAATCTATGTTCACCACTTCCCACTACCATGTGGTCATACTGAACTCCTACAATGTACCACTAGGCCTCTGGTGTTCAACCTTAACTTACTGACAATTAGAACACTTAGCTACAAACACTGTAATATCCCTCTTAATACTACTTCACCAATTTATTTCTCATTAGTAATGGTACATCTTAGTGGATCCTAGATGGATAGAGGATCTCACACATTATGCTTCTACAATTATTCTCTATCTCAACTCATCAACATTCAAAACACATAATCTGCCCTGGCACCGCAACACACCATCTGCCCCTTGGGAGAAAACCTCTACTTTTTTATCTCTAACCATTATCTTCAACTTAACAAAAGTAGGATCTTTGTTTTTCTTTTCATTCACTTTAACAACCAACAAAGATTACAAACTATTGTGAACCCCGTAAAGGTGATGCCTCTAAATTTTCAAGGCAAAAACAATATCTAACAACTCAAGATCATGGGTAGGATAATTCTTTTTATGGAGCTTAAGCTATCTAGAGGCATAGGCTATGACCTTACCTCTCTGCATCAACAGATAACTAAGACCAACTCTGAAAGTATCACAGTAAACTATAAAACCATTTAACCATTTGGCAAAGTCAACACAGAAGAAAAAGTGAGTCGAGTCTTCAACTCCTAAAAACTCTTCTCATAAGAATCTGACCAGTAAAACTTGACTAGCTTTTGAGTCAGTTGAGACATGGGGCATGTAATATAAGAAAACCCTTCAATAAACTATCTGTAATAGCCATCAAAACTCAAAAAACTCCTAATATCTGATGGAGAGATAGGTCTGGTCCAGTTCCTCACTGCTTCAGTCTTTTGAGGGTCCACTCTAATGCCATCACCAGAAATAATATAGCCAAACAAAGCTACTGATATTAGGAAAAAATTGTACTTACTAAATTTGGTGAACAATTGATGGGCTCTAAGAGTCTGCAATATAATTTCGAAATAATCTGCATGATCATTCTCATGATGGGAATAGACAAGAAGATCATCAATGAAGACTATTACGAACATGCCCAAGAACTTTTTGAACATTTTGTTCATCAAGTCCATGAAAGTTGCACGGGCATTTGTTAGTCCAAAAGACATAACTATGAATTTGAAGTGACCATACCTAGTACTGAAGACTTTCTTCAAAATGTCATATTCTCTGACTCTAAGATGATGATATCTGAATATGTGGTCTATCTTAGAAAAATAACTGGCACCCTAAAGTTGGTCAAACAAGTCATCAATCCTGGGGAGTGGATATTTATTATTGATTGTGACTTTGTTCAATTGACAGTAATTGATGCATATTTTGAGAGAACCATCTATCTTACGCATGAAACAGACTAGAGCACCTTACGGGAAAAAACTCGACCTGATGAATCCCTTATCTAAGAGATCTTTCAACTACTCTTTCAACTCCTTAAGTTCATCTAAAGCCATTCTGTAGGGTGGAACAGAGATAGGTTGGGTATCCAAAAAAATATTTATTTAGAAGTAAACTTCCCTTTTAGGAGAAACTCCAAGAAGGTCTTTGGCGAACACATCTGGAAATTCCCTTACTATTGAAACTGACTCAAGACTGGGAGTCTCAGAACTAGAGTTTTTGACTCAGACAAGATGGTATGTGGCCCTTAGATATCATTTTTCTTGCCTTAAGATAAGAAATAATTTGATCCCTAAGCACTGAAGTACTGCCCCTCCATTCAATGACTGGTTCATTGGGAAACTGAAACTAAATGACTCTATTTTTACAATCAACTAAAGCATAACATGAGTGGAGCTAATTCATAATGAGAATGATATCAAAATCGGTCATCTTTAACTCTATGAGGTCAACTGAGGTGACTTTATAGGATATTGTGACCGGGCAGTTCATGTATACCTGCTTAGCTATAATAGAGACACCTACTAGTGTACACATTAAGAAAGGTTCTTCTAAATATTTTGGACTGACACCGAAATTAACTGCTATATAGGGGGTTATAAAGGAGAATAAAGCTTCGAGATCTAATAAAGCATAAACATAGATATGAAAGACTTAAAACATTCCCGTAATAACATTTGGATAACTCTCCTAATCTGGTCAAGTTTGGATGGCATAAAACCTATTTCGATGCTGCCCACTTGTTGCACTAGAAGTGGTACCCTGCTGATTCAAGCGATCCTCTAGAATTGAAGGACGATTAGACTAACCCTACAAGATGACCATTAGGCAATCTATGACTCTGCAACCTGTCTTGCCATATCCAAAACACACATCACTATTATTTCTACACAAACCCTGATGATGTCTGCCATACTTTCCAAAAAAATGGGTCATTACGAACACTATTCACACTACCCTCGGACTTGTAGCCTGGCACTCTATCCAAACTATCTTGCTTGATCTTATGCACTGGCACACTAGCTGAAGATAGGGCTAGGTCTAAAGACTTCTGAAGGAACTGAGAATGATTACCACCCTCTAAACTTGACTGAGAAAAGTTAAAACTACCTGTTCTATCCTTTTTAATCTCTCTTTTTACTTAAAAATGTTTTCCTTAATCTGCTAAGTATGAACCATAAGTCTAGATAAATCCATCTCATTAAACAACATTGTGGTCCTATACTCCTTGACCACACTATCAGATACACCAGACACGTACTTACTCATTCTAGACCTATTGTCAGCCACAACATTAGAAACATACCTCGGTAAATGAGTAAGCTTAAGCGAGTAATTTGCCACACTCATGCTACCCTACTTTAAGTTGATGAAATCCTGCACCTTAGCTTCCCTTAACTCTAATAGGAAGAACCTATCTAGAAAATTCATGGAAAACTCCTCCTACTCTACAGGCCCTGCCTTCGCACCCTTATCCTCCTACTAATACCAGGTGTGAGCTACATCCTGTAACTGATATGTAGAAAACTTTGAACTCTGACTCGAAGTGACTCATATTATCAGTCACTTTTTGAAACATATCAAGTAAATCCTATGGATCTTCTTCAGACTTGGATCTAAAAAATAAAAGAGGATTTATTCGGGTAAAGTCTTGAATCCTAGCTGCAGCTGTATTTTCCACTGGGTTAGCTGGGGAAAATATGTTGATTGTTCTGAGCCACTACTAAATAAGCTAAGGTAGTAAAAGCAATTCTAACCTTGGTATGAGAGACATGCTTATTTAGGGGGTCTTCCTAAATAGGATGTGGTGTGGGCTGATTCTTGTTCCTTCTTCTTTTAGTTCTTTTGGGAGGCATGGTTTGTAAATAGAATGAAGGATACATCAGGAAGAGTGTTTAAATAGTGATCATGCTAATCTTCATGACATGAATACTGAAAGAAGGGAAACTTATCCTAAAATATATTGTTAAATCTTGTCCATTAGTGTGGCGCGCTTTACACCCATGCATAAGACACTACTTAATGAATCTTTCAAACTCCCTAGGACACTTTACAACTCTAGGCTCTGATACTAAGGTTTGTCACGACCCGAGGCTACCACCTAGTCATGACAATGGTGCTTACAGTCATAAGTAACCATATGCTAACCCATGAGCTGATACCTTCTATAAGCACCAAATAAAATATGAACAAAACACATATGGGTAAGATAAACTGAGAATATAATGTATATTTGAATACTAATTATGAAATACTGAGTATCTAAAACAACTGATAAGAACTAAAAGTAACTAATTGACTATCTAACTATTTTATTTAAATCTCTAAAAGCCTCTAAACTGACTGAGGAGTTGATGGGATAGACCCCCAACTAACTCAAACTAACTAAATAGAGTGAAATACTGAAATAACTGAATAAACAAAATATGTCTTCGGTGGATGAGGACTCACCACTATGGTTGATGGATTACACTAAGCTTTCTAACTACGTTCGGGAAACTGTGCATCCAAACCTATGATATAAGACATCATAGCACAAAGAAGAGTATGCGATTAGTAATTTGAATGTACTTGTATATGAGATATGGGCAGGCTGATATACTGGGGTACTATGCATATGAAGTAAGGACTAACTGAATAGCATGAGATAACTAAACATGAATGCATGAAAACTATAATATTTGAGAATGCAATGCCAAGCCTAAACATATATCTGAAATAACCTATAAAGTGAAAAGATGAAATATAATAACTAAATAACTAGAGTATCTGTATGCTTTGGCCAGGCAAACCTGGACTTAAACTATACTAAATATTGTACTAATACTGTGGGAGGTATCATCTAAAAGACATACCCCAATCTAAGATAACCGGGGTCTATCCTAAAACCCCAGTTGGAAGGGTGTCAGTATCGTGCCACTGGTACTAACACTGCTTGTGTAGATCCACTAGACTGGTGTCCTGAAGGGATAAGGATTCACCCTCATCTGGCAAGTTCTCTAATGAGATATGGCTGGTAGACACTTAGTCAACTCTCAACTGGTAGGTAGACATCTCTAACCTATGCTGGCTACATAGTTCTGTAACTTAGGGATTTCTACTAAGGGTCACATCCTCTACTATTATATGAGTCCTCATCCATGAATTTTCTTAGTGCTAAATCCTACTCCCAACTGAACCAACACTGATAATGGGATAGACTGAACTAGAATAAATATTATTACACAACTGATAGTGCTCATCATGAATATAAATATGTGATTATACTAGTAAAAGTCATGGATTAACTATCTGAGTACTTAAAAAGCAAATTCAAGTAAATCACATAGGTTTCAGGTGTTCATAACCCACCAAAACTGAATGGAATCATTAGTAATTCCATATAAAAGCTTTAGAACCATAGTAAGGGATCATTGTTCAAAATTCCACACTTAGGCATTTCATCAAACACAAGAGAGTCATGAACTTAAGCATGGGAATGAGTAAAACATGTAAGAATAACATGATTACAAGACAAAAATCATAACTTAGGGATTTAATATGAAGATTACAACATGTAAAACATGTAATGGTTTATTCCACTTGGAAACACTCATAAACATAGTTTGTAATTGAATTCACAAGAGATTCATGGATATATTTAAAATTAAGCATGAAAAAACAATCATTTAAAACCAAAAGAGATTCTTGGACTCCATGGGTGAAACGAACCCTTGGATGAACATAACACATACCTCACTAGGTGATTTCATGAAGATTCTTAGGAATTTTTTGAGGTTTGAAGCTTGAATTCCTTGATTATTTGAGAATATGTTAGGGTTTGTTCTTTAGGAAAGTGGGTTTGTGATTTAAAGAATAAATAATGTTTTTTAGGGAGTTAAATCTCGTGTTATGGACTGATTGGGTAAAAGGAAATAACCCAAATGCCCTTAATTATCAAGGAACAAAAAACTGGACGAGTGAGGGAGGGCACGTCGTGGGCTCCAGTGTGGTACAATAAAGGGGGAGCTACAGGCTCCGATGCTGTGCAATGGAGGGTGCACCGCAGGCTCATCCCGGTGCTGCTTCTATTTTTGTGATCCTAACACACCCTTACGCTCGTCTAAAAATTTTGAAACTCACCCGAGATGTACTTTGAAAACCCCAATCATGAATCAAATTAAAAATCAACGTTCTAAGGTCTAAAACATAAAAAATAGGACCATCAAAGTTTAGAGGACTTGGAAATAACTAACTTCCAACACTTAGGGAAATTTCTAAGTCCTGGACCCTCTTTAATATGAAATTGTGAGCTGAATTGAGCTGGGATCTTACAGGGTATTGCAGTGTAGCTATTGATTATGCTATTAATTAAGCCCATGACTATGTTATTATATAAATCATTGACTAGACTACTATTTATTGGGTTGTACTATGATATTACTACTGTTATACTTTTCCTAGTAACCAAACTAGTTATTAAATAAGCAAGCCCTCTTATTGCTAATATTGTGTAATACCCCAAAATTTTTTAGGCTCATTTTATCTCTTAGGTGCATGTATAAAGGGGGGTCCATGGCATAAATTTTTATACTAAGTGTAGGGGACTTTGTCATTTTCAAGACCCCAAGATTTTAAGGAATTTATTTTTATCCTTCCTGGATCCGAGACGTTCATATTTTGAGTTGAAACATGTATAGGGATGTTAAAGGGGTGTCCTAGAAGATTTTTGGAATTTTTGGAAGTGGTTCGAGATATTTTTTGACCACGGAGTTAGAATGTGTAACGCCCCAAATCTGGTACCCAGAGCGCTACATAGTGCTCATGACCCTGAAGGACCACAAGCTAACCCATGACTGATATCTATAACTGAGCACTGAATAATATACTGTAAATATGCAGAATATAAGTTGTAAGGCCATAAGGTTCAAAACTAAACTAATACTGAATATAAAACAATGTCTGTAATAGAGTATAACAATACCCAAAACTAAAATAAACTGTCTGAAATATGTTGTAGTATGAAAGCCTCTAACAGTCTGAAAACTGTAAAGTTGATGGGACACATCCCCAAATAACTCCGAACTACTAAAATAATAAAGTAATAAAATAATCATGCTATCCTCGAATTATGAGGATGCACTGTTGACTCTGACTGCTGAAATAGGAATGCTACTGATGCTCTGGAGCGCATGCTTCTGAACTTATGGTATAAAACACCATAGTGCAAATATATTAGTACAATTAAATGTATTGATATGTAAGTGAGGTAGGCTGAATGCAATGCTTCATATGCATAAATAATACTAACTGGCTGAATAACATGAATGTGAGAATACATGCATAAATACGTAACTGTACATGAGATCATGATAACACTGACTCATAAATTATGAAAATGTGGATTTATTGATATCTGAGTACTGATACTGGAATACTGAGTGACTAAGTCTATTGAGTACTAAGAAAACTGATGTCATATTACTGATAAAGGAATGACTATTTTTGACAGTTCTGATTATAAAGAACTGGTCTGATTGACTGTATCTGATAGTCTTGAAATTGAATATTGATAACATGAGTTTCATATAATTAATATACTATTAACTGAGTAATTGTGTCTAACAGTCCTAATTCTGATGGAACTAGCTGAGTTCTGTACTGAACTTGGTGATTGTATCTGACAGTCTTGAATTCTGTGGAACTATCTTAGTTCATTACTGAGACTAGATCTGAAACAAAGACTGTGGGAGAAATTCATATAACCGGCATACCCCGAAACTGAACTAGTGGGGTCCAACCTGTAAACCCAGCTAGAAGGGTGTCAGTACCGTGCCACGGGTAAAGACAAGCTGTGAGTAAACCCTATCTGATAGGGAGCTCTTCCATCAACCCCTCCTAGTAGGAAAACTTAAATAAGGTGTATAATCCGTAAACTCATAGGGTACATCTCTACCTACGCTAGCTACGTAGTTCTGGAATGCAAGGATTTATTCTAAGGATTACACCCTTTACTGGTTAACAAGTGATTTCAGATCCTTGGGTTCACTCGGTGCTGAATCCTACTCCCAACTGAAGAGACATTGAACTTATTTGAATTAAACTAAACTATTACTTATAGTATCATTTACCTGATTTAAACAGAGTTCACTAAATTCCATAGAATTATAGAATACTACTGAGATCTGATAACTGACTGAGATTATTAACATTACTGAGTTTTCCTGAGTCACATAACTGACTGAATTCTAATGATCATGGCTTGAATGAGAGTATCATGAAAACTGACACTGGCTCTAGGCACACAGCTAAATTGTCGGGTACAAATACCCCTAGGACTCGATAGCATGAAACTGATAAGATTTGACCCTTCTTGAACACATGACCAATATCAACAATTCATAATATAATAAGTTGGGGATTTCATGAAGTACATAGTTATCATAATGTTGTACCTGGATGGAATTGCATATAAACATGTCATATTTTCATCAACCTAATCTCATGAACATTTCATCTAATATTCATAATGCACACACTATCATGGGAGTCATTCTTAGTCATAAGGGTAAAGCATGCATTTATCACTTGGGTCACAATTGAGCCATAATACCCAATTTCTATCCTCTCAAGCATTTTGTCAAATACCTTACATACACCTCTTAGGGCATAGTCATAATAATCAATTAACATATCATAACCAACTAAGTTCATAGTTTTCAACTTGCATGCTAAGATAGTTTCATAAAAACAAATAAAGATTTCAACTTGGGAATCATAAAACAACAACCACATGCACATAATTAATCCATAAAATGAATATCATAATTCATAGTTTAAAACTTAATTCTTGGGCTTCATGGATGAAAGAAATCCATGAATGAACACTTGACATATCTGTGTTGATGATTTCTTGAAGATTGGTGGATGAAAGCTTGAATTCTTAACTTGAGATTAGACACCTAGGGTTTCTTGTTCTTGGGGGTTGATCTTTGAGAGAAACCCTAATTTGGTGTTATACATGAATAAAGAAGTTATGAGCTTTGGTCTGGTATAATTAGGGGTTAAAATGAGTGGAAAAAAAACCCAAATACCATTTTAAAAAAGTCTTAAAATCATTGATCAGAAGTGGCGATGGTTTGGGCGATGGTCCATTGTTCGCTCGACAGTCTGTCAGTCCATCCATCGTACCTAGCCAGAATATGAACTTTCTTCCTCATTTACGATGATTTGGGCGATGGCCTATCGCTAGTTTGATGGTCCATCGGTCCTGACTATCGCACTTGGATAGAAGATTTGTTCACTTTCTTAGCTGTGATGGTTTGGGCGATGGTCTGTCGGTCCTGGCCGTCACTTCTGGGTAGTTCTGAAAGTTCTCTGTAAAACGTCCATAACTTTTTACTTCGATATCGGATTTGGACAAAATTGGTATCGTTGGAAAGATAATTCAATTTTTCACATGATAAAAAGTCAAAATTAATGAAATTCTATCTGATTTAAAAATTAATCATTTAGGAAGTCATCACTAACTCTTCTAGAGACTAGATTTGACTTAAAGAAAGTTTGGGGTATTAAAAAATGCCTCCGTGATAGGCACATGTCATGCAGGTAGGAGCTCCATAATGAACTTCATGACACATATGTAGGACCTCCGCAATAGGGTATGCATCGTGGAGGCTAGCCCCCATGATAGACTCCATGCCACGGAGGTGATGTCTATAGAAATATAGCACTTTGGATTCTTAAAATGAGGAAAATATGTACGTTTTTTAGGTTATTTTTTTAGATATGATGTGTTTTGGGTATGTTTTGTAGGAAATTATGTTTTGGATGCTAAGTTAGTGAAAAAGATGAAAAATATGTTTTTGGCAACTTTTGGAGAAATCATGGATGTTGAGGACACTTTTCGACTAGTTCCTGATCAAAGCATGTTTGAGAATTGAAGAAGAGCTTAAAAGATGACTCGCGGCACTTACTATTTCAACATGTGGACAAGAAGTAAGACCTTCAGACTGCAATTAGACAAAGCAAGTTTTAGAAGTTCAAAATTCTGGGAGCTGACTTACTAGATTTTTTCATCCGGTACCTACGCCCTATACCTGTACTCACCCTGCTAACCACAGGTACTACCCGCTACCCGGGTCAAGGCGCAAGTACAGGCCATATATGGCCATCGACCCTAGTTTTTCCTATTTTATTCGAGCTTTGATTTTACGGTTTCCTCATGGACTATAAATACCCTCTATGTGTTTTTAGTAGAAGTTACATACTTTTGATACTCACAAATATATTTTGATCCCAATATTTTATTTTGATCTTGGGATTCTCTTGTATTGACTTTAGTTGATTAATTCAGTTAGGGTTGTGGGTTTTTATACTTCTTATCATTGTGATTTTATCTATGCTTTCAATTATGAATGTTATTGTTTCTTCACAAGCATGAGTGGCTAAAAATCCATAGCTAAGATTTTAGAAATCCTGGCAGATTGATGAGTAGGGAAAGTGTTATTATTGTTTTAAATGATACCCAAGCATGCATTACTTTATCTTAATTATAAAAGTTATCGTAGCGGTTGCAAATTTGAGGATCCTACCTAGATATTGCTACTTACTTAAAAAAAAGTACTACGAAAAGATAAAGATAGTAATAAATTAGAGTTTAACTGTTGATCCATACTTCTAGATCTTATCTATATAATATGGTTAGATTTCATCTAATAACTAGAGACTCAAAAGGTAATATTAAATAGGATCAAGATAAGGGTTAGTAAGGTGACATCCTGAGACTTACAAGGAAAAGGGTGAAATCCTTCTACTCGTCCAAAATAATTGTAGAAGGTGTATAACTTATCAATTCTTAATGCAAAGTATTAGGCTAGTTAAACAAAGAATGAAAATCCTATGGAGTTGAGAAGCCAGGGGGAGCACAATCCTAGTGTTCACTTATGATTTATTACAATCGAAGTTAATATACTTACTTGCTTGAGATTACTACATATGAGGAGAAGTCAATTTATCCTTCAACTTCTCAAAACTGCCTTCGCAAGTATCCTTCATATTCGAAGGGACCCATCTTTTTTTTTATCTTGAAAGCTCCCCCCCCCCCTATAATAATACTCTTTTCAGGAAAATAAAAGGTGAATTTTTGGGTTATAAAGTCCATAGAAGCATAGCACAAATAAAGTCAATCTATTCCCTATTCTTCTTGTGGTAAGTTTAACTTTCAAAGCATGAATACAACTCGTTGTTTCAATTTTAGCATTATGAGTGGCTAAATTCCAATGACCTAAATTATGGGATCTAGGGTTAAGGCTTGATAAAGTGCTGAGTGATCAGCATTCAAAAGGTAGTAGGACTTCTTGATAATTCTAAGGTTTTAATTAACGTCTGTTGGTTGCAAACAATAGATAAAACCCACTTTGATTTTCTTGAGAAAGAAATCAAATATAGTGGGAAGTGAATTATCAACAAGGACTTGGAAATACTCTATTTAATAATCAGCGCTGTAACATGGTTGGTTAACCTGAGGTAAAATCTAAGCTGTGAATATAAATTCCCTAAGTCCGAGTGGATTAAGTAATTAAATTCTTAAGTAGGTAGAGACATATTTAGGCATAACTTCGATAAAGATAACTTGTTGTCCTATCTACTGTGAGAATCTTGAACTACTATTAGCATCTGTCAAGTACCAAAACCCCTACTGAACATAATTCTGGTTTTCCATAAACTCTTGATTACGAACACTTAAGTTAACTTGTAGCTATAATCTCCAAAAACCCCATTTTATCTTTTCGTATCATCTTTTTGAATTCAACTTGTAGCTATAGTCTCAAATTAGTTTAATCACCACTCATATTGTTCCTTTTGTATTCGACCCCGAATCCAAAAGTTGGCTAAATATATTAACGACGATCGCCTTGCACTAAATTGAAGTATAAGTTGAGTGTTACCAAAAATGGTGTCATTTCTGGGGAACAATTTGGTGTATTTAGTTGGTTTGGAATTTTAGCCTACTTTCTTGAACTCAAACTTATAAATATTTGTTTTTAGTTTTCTTTTATTTCTTGTGTTAGGTAGATTTTTATTTTAGTTTACTTATTACTATGGCATCGTGGAATGAACATGATTTTGGTGGTTGGAAATCTTATCTTGATGATCCATGTCCATATTGTGATCTACCTCACTTTTGGCAAGATTGTAGATATGCTACCCGGAGAGAGATGTGTGCACCATCTCCATCTTACCGGGAGTATGATTGTTCTTTATGTGGTGGTCAAGATGGAAATTGGAGTAATTTCCCAAATGTACCCTTCCCCTATTGTGCTAACCAAATTCTAGTTCTTCTTATGATTTTGATAGGTCTTTTGGTCAAAAAAAATGAAGAACGTAGCACTGAAAAGAGTGGCATTGAAGCTATTCTTCAACTAATGTTAGATCATTTGGACACAACGAATGATATCATATGTGATATATGTTAAGATATTAGGGCAGTTAACAAGGAAAGAGAAAGGATAGGGGAGATGGATATCGAGGTTAATCATCCAAATCAATCTTCTACATTATGTTTAGATGATATCTTGTATGTGGAGCCAGTTACACTAATTGAAGAGTGTGAAGATAAGGAGCAAGAATCCTATAGTGATGCTGAGCTTGATGTTGAGCAACCCTTGGTGATTTCTCAACCAACCGAACCATTTATGAACGAAGATGTCAAAAATAAGTAAATGGTACTAGAGTCGAAAGAAAAAATCAAGCACAATTCTTGTAAAGATTCTAGTCCATTTCATAGTAAATATACTATTATGGATGCTACTCCAAAATTGAGAGTTAGTCCTCATTCGAACCACTTTTCAACATTATGCTTAGTGGATGTGATGAAAGTCGAATCACCTAAGAATATGATGAATTTTGAAAATGAGGAAGAAAATTCTTACATTTTGGAGTTTATCATTCCAAAAGGGTATACTACAACCCCAATCTTGAAGGCCAAGAATCTTAAATATCGATGTCCATTTAGTGGCTTTTTAAGATACTTGCTATTGCCCAATGAGCTCACATGAAGTTTGATGCAAAATTAGGCAAGCGGTTCAAGTCTTCAAAGTGGTGTGATAGAACATTCCTTATCATGCCCTCATATTTGCCCAATGGACCTAAAAATATAAAGATGACAATTCAAATTGTCAAAGTGGAGGGATAAAGGATGACTAAATATTGTCGTGCCGCGACACTAAATTAGGCGTTTCTTGGGAGGCAACCCAAGGTAATTTGCTGTTTGTATTCGTATTATGTGATTGACATCAGATCTTCACACCCATGGTGCCACAGGTATGTTTCTAACTCTCTAATTTTGGTTTAACGCATTGGGGACATTACATGATTTTAAGTTGAGGGTGGATCTACTTGTGGGTGTTGATTTCTTCTTGGGGTTTTTATTGTCGTGCCTCTTTTCCTCGGAGTCTTGTTCCTAGTAGAGCCTAGATTTTTACGCGTATTGTGTTTATTTTGTGATGTTTTGTGGTTAACTGGGGGGTGAGTAAGTATTTAGGATAGTTGACATATTTTTGTTGATTTTTCTTGAAATGATAAATACCTCTCCAATTGTCTATATGGTAACTGCGCGATGAGCATCTATATGTGACTATTGTGAATCTTTTTATGGCATTAGTATTAGGGACATGATAGTCACTACTAACAATTGCATGAACCGAATGGATAGTAACTTGTGATGTACCTTTGTGCCATGTGTGTGTGAGATGCTACCAAGTTCTCGTGGTGTGTTAACTCCAGAACTTGTCAAGTTGGTTTTGCCTTGGTTGTAGGATAGCAGTTAGGAAAGGATCATAGGCCATTCTTGATATTAGTCCACTTTTATCCTAAATGACCTTCCATGTGTGAATAATATCCCTTGATCCTGCTTTTGAGCCTGAATGCCTATTGTTTTTATTATACTTGTCACCTTCCTATTTGTATCACAATGAACCTGTTTGGGCCCTGATCCTCCTTGGGTATTGTGCACTTTGACTTAGGCAAATAGCCTAAGTTGAGGGTGGCTATCATAGGGGTGCGTGATGTAAAGTGAGTATGAAGAAGGGTAATAAAATATATATATATATATATATATATATATATA
>NW_025838913.1:154182-157409 GCF_002878395.1 Capsicum annuum | reverse complement strand
AGAAAGAAAAAGAAGAAAAGGATAAAGAACAAAAATTATTAATTGAGATAAATCAATTTAAATAAAAAATAGGAAATAAAGAATTAGAAAATAATGAAATAGAAATAAATACAATAGATGCTTAAGAAACAGATAATTATGATTCGGAAGATAGTGAAACATATACAGAAATATTAACAAATGTAGAAAAACTAGAAATAAATGACAAACAAGAAATAATTGATAAAGAAAACTTAGAAAATACAAATACAAAAATAAACACTTTGATAAAAATGACGATGAAAATATAATACCTAGTACATCAGAAATAAGAAAAACAACATATTATTATAAAAATAAATTTAAAAAATATAACCTAAAGGATGAATATGACAAATGGACACCAAAACAAATAATTAATCAAAATTATAACTTCTTAGACCTAGATTATGTAATAGATGTAGATAAAACGAAACAATCATGGATAGAATATATAACAAAACAATTATTAGACAATGGTATAAATGCAACAGATACACTAGAATATATAGAAAGAACACTAATAGCAACAACAAAATTATGGTTTTTAAATTTATCTAAAAATAGTAAAAAGGTATTAAGAAATGATAAAGAAACAGAAGGAACAACAGTAACTAAACGTTACCTGTAGACATATTGAAAAAATATTAAAGGGCTATAAGAGATAAATTTAGCAGTATGACAACAGAAGAAGAAGAACAAAACAAAGAAAAAGATACAAATAGGAATTTAATGTTAAAACTAGCAATATGCAATATGTGCTATATAGATGAATATACGTGCGCATTTAAAGAATACTACTATAAGAGAGCATATAATATAGAAGAAAGTAAAGAAGTAAGAAAATTATATTTTAGTAAATTATCTGAACCATTTAGTTCAAAAATAATAAAGAGTTGGGATGAAGCAAAAATAGTAAACACCCTAGGAACAAAATAAAATTAATACAACAATGTTATAGGAATATATATGAAAAATATAGAGAAGAAATAAAAATGGAAAAAATATTAAGAAATTTAGCATGTTGCAAGGATAAAATAAAACCTCAATTTGGATATGACGAAAAATATTAGAAGAAAAGAAAAAGCCATAAGAAATATAAGAAATACAAAAAATCAAAATATAAGTATAAGAAACCAAGAAAAAGATATTATGTAAAAAATTATAAATATAAAAAAACATATAGGAGAAGGAAATCTATAAAAGAATGTACTTATTACAAGTGTGGCAAACTAGGACATTTAGCTAGAGATTGTAAAATGCCTAAAGACCCAAAAAAGAAATAAATATTAGAAGTAAAGATAAAAAATACAGAATATATGCAAATAGATTATGTAGATTATGAAATTGAAAGTGAAAATAGTATATATAAAATTTCAGAAAATGAAACAGATAATGAAATAGATAGTGAATTAGATGAATCAAATAACTGAAGAAGATATAAAAATAATAATAAAGGAAGAATATTTAAATGAAGAAGGAACAGATCAGAAAATAATATTTGATAATAATATATTTGACGAGATAAAAGGAAAAAAAATTAGATTTAAGTGTACAAAAAATATTTAAAATACCAACAATAAAAAAAACATATTTAGTAGATGAAAAGAAGAATACTACATAGTAAGCCAAAAAGAATATGTAATAGACTGTAGATATGCAAAAGGTAGAGCTAGTATACCACTAGTAACAAAAAGAATAATTAATAAAGAAATAAACGATATAAAAAGTAAAGACCCAATAAAATACGTACACCTTGGAGGAACAGAGATATTAACAAAAACATGTTTTAGAGAAGGAATAGATACACCAATAAAATTATATTTAGCAAATGATAGATTTATAAAATCTATAGAAAAAAGTATAATAATTGCCATAAAAGAAAATTTAATATAACAAAAATTTAAATTTATAATAAGTGTGAATTATTTAGTGGCAATAATAGATAAAAACATAGATAAATCATTAGTATTATAATGGAAAATATTAGGATTAGAACTAACGCCAGGAAGTAAATATTTATAGCAAGATGTAAAAATATATATATATATTAACAACAAAACATAAAATAACAGGTAAAAATAAAATTATAAAATACAAATAAAGCATCCTTTTAAACAATTTGTAAAAACAATTGGTAACGATGATTATAGTTACAAAGACATGGATATAGAAGAAGATTTAGAAATAATAAATGATAGAATAAGTACAATAAAAGAATAGCTTTTGAAAAACCAGAATCATCAGTATCATCGAAAATAACAAATTATGAAATAACTTCAATAGTTAATTTAACTCAATATTATATCACGGGAACAATAAATAAAAAAAGAATATTTAATACTTCTAAATACAGGACAAGAAGAAAACCGTATAGCAAAATACCTAGTGAAAAATGAAGAAATAAAATCTAATAGTAATATATGCCCAGATCTACCAAGAAGTTTAATAACTACTAAAGATACAGCAGAAAAGGAAATAATAATAGGAGTTAGAACAATAAAAATAGAATTTCAAATAAAGGAAGAAATGAAAAAAGCAGACATAATGTTAGGAATAAAATGGTTAGAACAAGTAAAACCCTACAATATAGAGCATAAACAAATAACCATAACCTATAATAGAGAAAAATTATTAATAAAAGAAGCTTTGACATGATATAAAAATATATGTACTTATGAAAATAATATTAGAAGGATATTATAATAGATATTATACACCTATGATAGATACAGGAGCAGAAGACAACTTATGTAGATATAATTGTTTACCAGAAGACAAATGGAATAAGCTAAAAACACCAATAGTAGTAAAAGGATTTAATAATGAAGGAAGCTATTACCTATAAAGTTAGAAATATAAAAATACAAGTATGGGATAAGATATTAACAATAGAAGAGATCTATAATTATGAATTAACATCAAAAGCTATCTTTTTAGGAATGCCATTTTTAGATAAACTATAACCCACATATAATAACTAAAATTCACTTGTAGTTTACAACACCATGTAAACAAAATGTAAGAGCAAAAAGAGTTATTAATAAAATAAGAAAGAAAACTGATTGGATAAAAGAAAGTGAAAAAATCACACAAAAATTAGAAAATATAAAAAATACTGAAGAAACAATAGAACTAGTTATATTTTCAATAAATAAAGAAGAAATAACTATATTTTCAATAGATAAGGTACAAATAATAAAGAAAAA
>NW_025838913.1:149165-154082 GCF_002878395.1 Capsicum annuum | reverse complement strand
TGGATAAAAGAAAGTGAAAAAATCACACAAAAATTAGAAAATATAAAAAATACTGAAGAAACAATAGAACTAGTTATATTTTCAATAAATAAAGAAGAAATAACTATATTTTCAATAGATAAGGTAGAAATAATAAAGAAAAATAAGACAACTATACGGTGAAGATCCATTAAAAGGATGAGAAAAATATAATACCATTGTAAAAATTGAACTAATAGATAAAAAAATTATAATAACCCTAAAACCATTAACATATAACTTTAATGAATTAAAATAATTTAAAATGCATATAGATGAATTATTAGAGAAACAATACATACAAAAAAGCAATAGCAAACATAATAGTCCAGCATTTATTGTAAATAAACATAGTGAACAAAAAAGAGAAAAAAGTAGAATGGTTATTGATTATAGAAACCTAAATGCAAAAACTAAGACATATAATTATCCAATAACAAATAAGATATTAAAAATAAGACAACTACAGGGATGTAATTACGTTAACAAATTTGACTGTAAATCAGGATTTTACCACCTAAAGTTAGAAGAAAATTCTTAAAAATTAACTGCGTTTACGGTATCACAAGGATTTTACGAATGGAATGTGTTACCATTTGGATATAAAAATGCACCAGGTAGATACCAATATTTTATGGATCATTATTTCAAACAATTACCTAATTGTATAGTATACATAGATGATATACTACTATTTACAAAAACTAAAGAGGAACATTTAAAATTACTAGAACAATTTGTAGATATAATAGAAATTTCAGGAATAAGTTTATGTGAAAAGAACGCCGAAATAATGAAAAATCAGATAGAGTTTTTAGAAATACAAATAGATAAAAGTGGAGTAAAAATGCAACAACATATAGTACAAAAAATAATAAATTCAAGAGAAGAATTAGATACAAAAAAGAAATTACAATCATTTTTAGGATTAGTAAATCAAGTAAGAGAATATATGCCAAATTAGCAGAAAACCTAAAACCATTACAGAAAAAATTTAAAAAGGATGTAGAATATAATTACAAAGAATAAGATGAAAAACAAGTACAGAAAATAAAAATAATTTGTAAAGAGTTACCAAAATTATAATTTTCAGACGAAAATAAAAAATTTACATATATAGTAGAAGCAGATGCAAGTGAATATAATTATGGAGGAGTACTTAAATATAGATATGAAGAAGAAAAATTAGAACATTATTATAGATACTACTCAAGAACGTTTAATAAAACAGAAATAAAATGGGAAATAAATAGAAAAGAGTTATGTTCATTATATAAATGTTTATTAGCATTTGAGCCATATATTGTATATAACAAGTTTAATGTACGAACAGATAATACACAAATACGATGGTGGTTAACAAGAAAAATATAAAACTCAGTTACAACGACGAAAATTCGAAGATTAGTATTAAATATATTAAATTTTACATTTATAATTGAAGTAATCAAGACTAACAAGAATGTTATTGGAGATCACATATCAAGACAAATCTACCCAAACTGATATTACAGAAGATGATACTCTAGAAAAAAAACTCAAAACCCTAACTACACTTTTACTGAAAGTGGATAGTATGTGTAATGAAATAGAAAAGCTAAATACTAATGAAGTTAAACTGAAGTCTGAAGCTATGACTCTGATAACTCAGCAGTGTGCAGAGCCATGTTGATCGAAAGATAATAAAATTCCAGAGCTAAAAGGAGACATTGGGATACTCCATAAAACCCATAACATTTATGAATCTACTTCTGCAGGTACAAGCAAAGGAGTTAGGAGGAATCTAAATATGAACTTAAACAAGATATTTGACTAGCCATTTATACCAAAAACACCAAAAGACTCCTTGTTCATACCCCCACAAACTACCACATATCTAAATAGCCTAAACCAAGATAAGAAAGCCTATAATCATATAACCAGATCATATATTGAAAACATCCACAAGATACAAACTTATCTAAATCTTAACCCTAGAGCTACAAACATCCAAGAACCAAATACAGATTTTATAACCCAAAAGTTACAAGGATACAATAAGTTAATTGTATTACCAAAAACTAGCCCAAATTTAGTTAAAACATGTTACAGTTATTGGCTACAAGATAAAGATGAAGAAAAGAAAGCAAAACAAGATATTAAAGTTGAAAGTGACATGTGAATAGTTTTCTTGACTTATAAAAGAAGAGTTATGAAAAAAAGTGATATGTAAATAGTTTTCTTGACTTAGATATGTAAATTATTTAGCTTTTTGACTTTCTGGCAAAGGCCATTACTTAAGTTTTGTCTTTTTAGGACTTTTTGTAAAGATTATTAGTTTTTTTCTACTTTTAAAAAAGTAGGACAAGTGTAAAGACTTTTGTAAAGTAGGAATAGTATATAGTTTACATGTAAAGTAGGAATGGTAAATAGTTTACACGTTTTTCATCTTTTGTAGATTATAAATAGGCAAGTCATTTGCCAAGATAAGGTAAGACTTTCATGTGTTGAAAGCAAGCCTTCTCTCTTGTACCCAAAAAAGTTTGAATATTTAATAAAAATAGATATATTTCTAAGGAAAAGCTATGGATAAGCAAACCATAGATTGATCAAATCTATCAGAACATGTATTTTTATTTATAATTTTGAATAGCTAAATTCATAAATTCCTGACAATCATGATATAATAAAATAAGCTCATGTTAGTTACTTTATAGTAGAATTATTCAAAAAATAGCATGTTAAGAAGTTTATTAGCAAAGTGGAAAAGGTGAAAAATTCCCAAGAACTATGTCATCCTAAATGTTAAATCGGTGAGGCAAAGAAGCCGTGATAGGGGAGTAACCAGAGTAGAGGCGCTGTTTAGGGAAATAGTATCTAGATTACCATGCTAATAGTGACCGAAGAACATGTTATTTAAGAATAATCCAGTATATAGTGATCTAAGATGATCATATTTTGTTATGTATATGGTTGAAAGGAATATTTTGAAAATAGCATCATACAAAATAAAATGACTACCTACTTTTCTGATAAATGATAGATAAATTTAAGATACTTGTTTTGTATGTACTTAAGGATATAAAAATAGTAGATATAAGGAAAATTATACACGAGAAGATATTTCATTTTAATGAAGAGTTATTAAATTCTATAGAAAACTTACACTTATATAATGATATATACTACTCATATTTAAATAGTTATTATTCAGATGGATATTATACAAATTAAAAATATTAGAATACATAAGAAGAGTTAGAGAAAAACAAAGTTGGCTATACGAAGAAATTAATTATAGAAACCATCTTAGAAGAGGAAGAAGACAATTAAAAGAAAGATTAATTTGGATAGATAAAATCTTGAAACAACTAGAATTAAAAGATAGTTTAGATTATGATTTAGACATAGAATTATTCATAGAATACAAAGACAGGATAATTAACAAAATAAATAACCTAGAATTTAATATCAGATATAGTACAATTAGAATAAATTATTACAAAAAAATTTGTAGTATTACAACTACTTTAAGATAAAATGATAAACTATGAATACTTAGAATATTGGAGAAAAGATATGGAGCAGATAAAATTAATAGAAACACTTATGAAAAAGAATCTACTTGACTACATAAAAACTAGAAATATGGAACATATAATATACCTTAAAAATAATATAGAAGAATTAATAAGGTTAAAACAAATAACTAAGGAATGCTATTACATAGCATTTTAATTAACATGATAGAACTAGTAAGTACTAGTTATCTACTAATTATCCAAGTACAAGTTATCCACGCAAATTACCCGCACAATCCGCACAATGCTATGTCATAACATTCCTTAGTTATTTGTTTTAACCTTATTAATTCTTTTATATTATTTTTAAGGTATTCTATACGTTCCATATTTCTAGTTTTTATGTAGTTAAGTAGATTCGTTTTCATAAGTATTTCTACTAATTTAATCTGCTCCATATCTTTTCTCCAATATTCTAAATATTCGTAGTTTATCATTTTATTCTAAACTAGTTGTAATACTGCAAATTTCTTTGTAATAATTTATTCTAATTGTACACAAAGACTTCATATGTTGAAAGCAAGCCTTCTCTCTTGTACACAGAAAAGATCGAATATTTAATAAAAACAGATATATTTCTAAGAAAAAGCTATGCATGAGCAAAGCACAGATTTATCAAATTTACCAGAACAAGTATTTTTATTTATAATTATGAATAGCTAAATTCATAAATTCTTGACAATCATGATATAATAAAATAAGCTCATGTTAGTTACTTTATGGTAGAATTATTTGAAGAATAGCATGTTAAGAAGTTTATTAGCAAAGTGGAAAAGGAGAAAAATTTTCAAGAACTATGTCATCCTAAAGGTTAAACCGATGAGACAAAAAAGCTGTGATAGGGGAGTAACCATAGTAGAGGCACTGTTTAGGGAAAAAGTTTCCAGATTACCATGCTAATAGTGACCAAAGAACATGTTATTTAAGAATAATCTAGTATATAGTGATCTAAGATGATCATATTTTGTTATGTATATGGTTGAAAGGAATATTTTGAAATAGTATCATATGAAAAAGAATGACTACCTACTTATCCAATGAAATGATAGATAAATTTAAGATACTTGTTTTATATGTACTTAAGAGTATAGAAATAGTAGATATAAGAAAGATCATATGGGAAAAAATATTTGATAAATATATTATGACTACAATAAATTACATACCACACCTACCTACCTACTCCTACATATACCTACATGCCAAACCAATGCATCAACCATGATAAACTACGAATATTGGAAAATGGATATGAAAAATATACAATTAATGTAAAAAGTAATGAAAAAAATTTTAGAAGAATATATGAGAACTAAAAATATAAAATACATAGAATACC
>NW_025838913.1:145566-146165 GCF_002878395.1 Capsicum annuum | reverse complement strand
TTATGATTTTTAAATATGAATTTACATGTGTGGAGATATAAAGCATGAATCTTGAACGATATTTGTCATAATTTTGATATTTGGGTCGTGAATCCCCATTGAAAATTGTGCTTTTTTGAGAAACTGCGTTATAAGCACGTTGATGTTGAATATTTGAGATATTTTGAATGATTTGACCTTTTGGTTTTAATGGAGTTGTTTTGACCTCAAGTGTTAAAGAAATCCATAATGTGGTTGATTTTGATAGATGGGAAGCATGATGGCTCCCGATATATATTTATATATTATTGAAATTGTTTTGTTGTGGATTGTCTTTAAAATAATCTGAGCTAAGTCCGGGAGAAATCTTTAGCACCGAGTGGGAGGTATAAAGCGACCTTACTTTCCTAGAACTGCGTGCCCCTGTAGGAGTGAGCCTGAGGCTAATTTATATAGTGATCACTAGTTTGTGTGGATTTGATATCGATAGTCCTACTCCAATGGAAAGGATAGGACGGCTCTCCCCAACGTGGGTTCTACGTTGGACTCCATGTAGCTCACATAGTTTATGTCGGTTATAGGATCTCCCAGTGTGTGTGTGTTTCCTTGTGTCTATTCAC
>NW_025838913.1:123151-145466 GCF_002878395.1 Capsicum annuum | reverse complement strand
GATATCGATAGTCCTACTCCAATGGAAAGGATAGGACGGCTCTCCCCAACGTGGGTTCTACGTTGGACTCCATGTAGCTCACATAGTTTATGTCGGTTATAGGATCTCCCAGTGTGTGTGTGTTTCCTTGTGTCTATGGTGAATGGTGAAGTGATTTGAAAGTGGAATTGGGAAAGTTATTCTTTTGAAAGATTTAAATGATATTTACATTATGAGAATTGATATTCTTGATGAACTGAAAGTGATTGACAAATTATATGATGACTCACATGTGTTATTGTACTTATTTCATCCTCTCATGATTATAATGATTTTCTTCGGGCTATGTGAGTCTTTCATATATACTGCATATTTCTTATAAATATTTATGATGATGATGTTTATCCAACTGCATACACCCCATATACTCGGTTTCTTTCCATGGTATTAACCCACATCTTCGGATGTGGGCTGCATTTTCTCGGAATATAGGTTCAGGTGCTCAGTTCCAGGTTTGACAGTGATTCTTCGGGCATGCTGTTCTACATCCTCTGTTGTGGTGAGTCCTCATGTTTTGAGGACGTGATGTATGATGTTGGTTTCACAGAATTGTTTACATTTGATAACTGAGTATGAGTCAGTTGGGGCATGTCTCAATGGCTCACTGGTTTTATTGATTTTCTTAGAGGCTTTTTAGACTAGTATAGATGTTGGGAGTTGACTAATAAGTCGTATTTTATTATCTTTTTGAAATTCTTTTATTCTTGGATGATGATTACTCTGTTGATATTTGAGGGTTATTTATGGAAACCCCGTTGATTTGTGTTGAACTGAATGGAAATGGCTCAAAGGGTTAGCTTAGGGCTACTTGTAGCCTCAAGCACCATGTGATGCTCCGGGACCCATTTTTCAGGGCGTTACAAATTTGGAATTAGAGCCTAAGGTTTTAAGGTGTCCTAGGGAGTCTGACAAGCTACGTTAAGTAGAGTCTTGATCATCGGTGTGTAGTGCACCACATCTATGAGCAAGAGGCTACAAGACGTTTTAGGAAAAAGTGTGATTCTTTCTTTTAGAAGTCTATCATGCTTAAGGTGTCTCTCTCTGCTATTGATTCGTGCTTTCCTCTTTCAGAAATATGAATCCATGTCGAGCGAGAAGAAATAATTATGGTCAGCAACCTCAACCCGCTGACCCATTGAATGAAAATGTGTCTCATGCTGAATTTCGGACAGCCTTTCAGGCGCTGGCCCAAGCTGTTACTGTAAATATTCAAGCCAACCCGGCCCCGGCTCCACAGCAGCAGGGAGGTAATTTAGCTGCTTCCAAGATCCTTGACTTCATGCGGATGAATCCGCCAAAATTCTATGGGTCCAAGTCTGATGAGGATCCACGGTTGTTTTTAGAGGAGGTGTGGAAGATTACTCAAGTGATGCTTGTATTTGAGGAACATAGTGTGGATTTGACTGCGTATAGGTTGAAAGACCTTGATTATGACTGGGTTGTTTCTTGGAGGAAAGGTAGAGGTAAGGGAGCTATCCCTATGACTTGGCAAGAGTTCCAGGATGCATTCCTGGATAAGTTTTTCCCTTTGGAGATGAGAGAGGTGAAGGTGGAAGAGTTTATAAACCTGCGACAAGGCTCTATGACTGTTAGGGAGTACTGTCTAAAGTTCAATTAGTTGGCCAAGTATGCTCCTGACTTACTGGCTGATAATCGGGCTAGTATGAGTAAGTTTGTGACTGGAGTGTCTAGTTATGTGGTAAAGGAGTGTAGGTCTACTCTGCTGAATAGTGAGATAAATCTTTCTAGGCTGATGACTCATGCCCAACAGATTAAGGCAGATAAGATTAAGGAGAGAGTTAGAATGAGAGGGAATAAGAGAGCTAGGTCCGAGCAGCACGGACAGGGTCAGACTAGATTGCAGGGAGGGAGTCGCCCTCAGTATCAGGATCATTCGTCTATGCCAAAACCGTCATCTTCTAGTGCTCCCATGCCTAGAGGTACGCAGGAGCAAGGTAGTAGGTCATATACATTCAGGTCCCAATACAGTGCTGGCAGTAAGCCAAATTGTCCCCTGTGTCCTAAGTGTGGTAGGGCTCATTCGAGGAAGTGTTGGGGTGAGAAGAGGGTTGTTTTCGGTGTCGTGACATGGTTCACAGAGTTAGAGATTGTCCACAGGATGGACAAGGGCGTCATGACTATCGCCCTCAAACCCAGACTCAGACTATTAATGCTTTTTCTTGAAATTAAAACTCACACTTTATATTACTCCTGAGATAGATGGTACACCTTACATTTTCTACAATCCAACGGGTTGCATGGAATCCGCCCTTGACTCGACGACCAAGACCCAATCCAAGAATGCCTTAAGGATTAGAGTCCTAATTACTATTATAATATCTCAAATACAAGTATACATTGGCATTAGACAATTCATATCACCCAATTCGGCAAAGTTGGTTTCCAGCGATGAGCCCTTACACTTAAACACTATCTTTGGGTAATCATCTACCTCTCTTTAGGCCCAATTTTAGTTCTTTGAACAACATGCTTCATATGCAAAATCATTCAATGCTTAAAACCTCAAGGGCATGTCATCATTGGGTATCATCATACCTAGACTTGCAAGTCGTTCATATCATATCAATGTTGCAGCCCATCTCATTCGAATCATGTACTTGACCACCAAAAATCATAATATCACAAGAGAATCATCATTTCGAAATCTTATGAAAACTTATGCAAATAACCTCTTTTTCAAGACTTCAAATATGCGGTAATCATGTCAATTTACTCAATCACATGTAATTCTTCTTTTAATGCAAGAGTATAGTTATAGCAAGGAACTCCCTCTCATCATATCATAAACCATGTCAAACACCATGATGTTGAGAAACTTACTTTAAAAGCATAATTCATGTTTTCAAAAAATTACTCACAATACAAATATACACTTTATTTTGCAACAAGAGAAGAAAATTCATTGTTCATACTCTTAATTAAACATTCCAAACTATATATGTATAATACATAAAGGGTCAATATTTGATTAACACAAAAAGGGTTCAACACAATACATACAATTTCATCAAAATGATTTAATAACATACCTTTCAAAATAATATTCAAAACCCCTAAGTTTACCACATGATTATAAATCATTTTATTTGATAAAAACAATAAAATCCATGCCCATGGAGTTTGAGGATAGTCCCACATACCTTAGGTTCTTTAGTTCAAAGAATGGAACCCTAGCCTTGACTTTTTTCTTGATAATCTTGACTTAGAAGAAGAATCATTGATCTTTGGGAGGGGAGTTAGGGTTTAGTTTTTAGGGAATTTTAGTAGTTTTTGGTACAATATGCCCTAATAACAACTAAATTTCGTTTTATGTCTAAGATAAGATGTAATGACCCAATTTGCTGAACCGGAATGCTACACGGTGCTCATGACCCGAAGGACCACAAGCTAACCCATGACTGATATCTGTACCTATATACTGCATAAGATAACATAATAATATGGAAACATGCACTGAAAGGCCATATGGTTTAATCATGAACATAACAGAATAACGTAATATTTGTGTGGGGTAATAGAATACCCAAAACAAAACTAAAGTCTAAAACATGATAGTCTGTATCTAGTCTGAAAGCATCTACTGTCTGAAGAATCTTAATAAGGAGTTGATGGGACATGTACCAAGCTAACTCCAACTCCAACTAATAAGCTAATCAATGAGATACTAGAAAATCATTATGTCCTCAAAGAATGAGGACTCACTTCTACTCTGACTGCTGAATCTGGAATCTACTGCTGATCTAGAACTCATGTCTCTGAACCTATGATGTAACATAAAAAGAAAGCACCATAGCGCGAATACTTCGGTACATATAACCAAGTATAAATGTGAGGTAGGCTATATGTGATGGTTCACATGCATGAATAATGCTAACTGACTTTCTAACATGAACGTGAGAATACATGCATAAATACGTAACTATAACTGACAATGTGATTTCATGATTTTTGAGTCTGTATACTGATAATGTGACATGCTAGTAACTGATATGATAGATAACATAAAGGAATATATTTGAATAATACTGATAACATGGGTGACTGTAGCTGACAGTCCTAAATCAAATGGAACTATCTGAGTTCCGTACTATATCTGATAGTCCTGAATCTGAAGAACTATGTGAGTTCTATTACTGAGACTGATTAACTGTATTTGACAGTCCTAAATCTATAACATGAAACTATGGGAAGTAGTATCTAACTGACATGCCCTAAAGGTGCTATGCTAGCTGAGCTGGGGGTCCAATCTATGCCCTGATTGGAAGGGTGTCAATATCGTGCCACTAGTAAGGACAACATGTGAGTAACCCTCATATAACAGGTAAATCTAGTGAGAATGGTAGGAACCCTCACATAACAGGTTAAGCCACCTCATCTACCCTTATATAGAAGGCTACAATATCTCAACCTATGCTGGCTACATTGTTCTGGACCGTAAGGATTTCTTCTAGGAATCACACCCTCATATAATAGGTGAGTCCCTATCCTTGGCTTCAGTCGGTTCTAATTCCTACTCCCATCTGAATGGACACTGAACTTAATTTACTGAACTAAACTGAGCATGGACTGAGTTACTGAATTTTTATGGATGACGGAATATTACTGATATCTGACAACTGATTGAGTCATGAGATTATGGAGATATTTCCTGAGTCATAAGACTATCTGAAGTCTAAGAAGTCATAGATTGACTGAGAATATCATGAGAAAATGACGTGGATCTAGGTACACAACTAATATTTTGGGTACAAATACCCCTAGGACTCGATGGAAGGAAACTGACATGACTTGATATTCTTGAACACATGATAATCACCACAATACGTTTATTGAAGCATTCATCAAACATCTAATAAGCATAAGCTTATACATTTATGGGGATTTTCATGATATCATGCTAGTTAGGCAAATTTCCTTTATCTAGGCATTTTATCAAACATATGGCAGGCATAGTACATGTAAACATCATGGTAAAGCAATTAAACATCATGGTTCACTTCCAATTTCATCGTACAAGATTTTAGTCATGAGATTTCATAAATCTTTATCTATACTAATCAACCCACATAACATTTATCATCAAATCATGGAACAGAAATCAATTCCTCATTTATCAACATAAAAGAGAACATACAAAGCATGAACACATGAAGAAAATCCATAACTTGTAGTTGAAAAGGGATTCTTGGAATTCATAGACGAAAGGAGTCCATGAATGAACACTATGCATACCTTAGTTTATGATTTTGTGAAGATTGATGGTGAAACCTTCTTGAAATTGGACCTTTTATGAAAACCCTAGCTTGAGTTCTTGAGAGTATTTGAGAAAAACATTAATATTTTGGATGAATAAGGGCTAAATCCCGTGTTTGGAAGCTTATATAGGGGGAAAATTGACCCTTTTAACCCTAGACACGTAATTTAATTTTCAGTAAAATTTCTCAAATTGGGCCCTTGGTGCGACGCAGCGTTATCGCGCCATGTCACTGAAAATTAATAATTGGGAAACTACACGATGGTGCGACATGGAGCTATCGCTTTTCCACCATGTATACGACCTGGAATTTTGGTACGACGTGCTAGTATCGTGGAGAAATTCTAGAAATTGTCAATTGCCATTTGTGCTATCTCCACGATGCACTGAAGGCTCAGGTCAAACACTGTCTCACTAAAAAGGCTTTAACTCTTCGCCCGGGTGTCGAATTTGGGTGAATTATATATCGATGGAAAGCTTATTAAATTTCCCACATGATAGGAAGTGAAAATAATTGAAATACCACATGTATAAGAATAAATGGTTATTTCAAAGAAAGTTCTAACATCCTTGAGATGATTTTCAAGCTAAAAAAAAGCACGGGTATTACAATATCTCCCCCTTGAGAACATTCATCCTCGAATGAGACTGACTGAGAAGGGAAACAATAAACTGAACATGAACTGAACATGAGTAACTAGAACATGATCTCATGATGGACGTGACTGACAAGCTGAACATAACATACTGAACATACATATCTGATGCATACGTAACTGATTTATAAATGCATAACTAAAAGTTCTGAAGAACTAAGTTTTCTCACAATGAGAATGCATGTCTGATGCATAACTATATAACTGATTTGAGACATGAATACATGACTGAATATGCGGTGGTACTTGATACCAAGATTATCATGGAATACTAAGTTACTGATTCACAATAATCATGAAACTGAGTAAGCTTAAGGAGAACTGTTACCTTGAGCTTGATCTGAGTTGGAGGGGAAGAGGTGAGGGTACTTGGTACGCATATCTGCCTCTGCTTCCCAAGTGGCTCCCTCGATGGACTGATTTCTCTAAAGAACTTTAGCCAGAGGGACTTCTTTATTCCTCAATCTACGAGTCTGATAGTCTAAGATTTTGATTGGATTCTCTTCATAAGAGACGCTGTTCTGAACATCGATTCTCTGAATAGGGACTAAGATTGATGGGTCACCTACACACTTCTTGAGCAAAGAGACATGGAAGACTGGATGAACTGAGGCTAGATCTGAAGGTAATTCAAGCTCATAAGCTACCTTGCCGAATCGACTGAGAATCTTGAAGGGAATGAAATATCGGGGACTGAATTTTCCCTTCTTGCCAAATCTCTTTACTCCCTTCATGGGAGAGATCTTGAGGTAGACATAGTCACCAATCTCGAACTCGAGATCCTTTCTATGAATATCTGCATAAGACTTCTGTCGGCTTTGAGCATCGTGGAGTCTTTCTCTAATTACTGAACTTTATTTAAGGCGTCGAATACTAAGTTAAGACCTATGACTGAGGCCTCACTAACTTCGAACCAACCAATGAGCGATCTACATCTCCTACCATAGAGAGATTTGGATGGAGCTATCTGAATACTGGAATGATAGCTATTGTTGTATGCAAACTCAATCAAAGGCAAGTGGTCACCCCAACTTCCCTTGAAATCAATTGCAGACGCCCTTAGCATATCTTCTAACATATGAATGGTCCTTTCTTCTTGACCATCTGTCTAAGGATGAGAGGCTGTACTGAGATAAATTTGGGTACCAAGACCGGAATGCTTTCCAAAAATAAGAGGTGAACTGGGTACCTCTGTTTGACATAATAATCAATGAAATACCGTGCAATCTGACCAGCTCCTTCATGTAGAGCTTGGCTTAATCCTCGGCTGAATAAGAGGTATGAACTGGAAGGAAAAAAGCTGATTTGGTCATTTTTTCTACAATGACCCAGACTGAATCATGTTGATCATGAGTTCAAGGCAAACCCATCACGAAGTCCATGTTCACAACTTCCTACTTCCAAGTAGGAATACTAAACTCCTGCATAGGACCACTAGGCTTCTGATGCTCTATCTTAACTTGCTGACATGTAGAGCACTTAGCCACAAACTCTGCAACATCTCTTTTCATCCCACTCCACCAATAGATCTCCCACAAATTGCGGTACATCTTAGTGGCCCCTAGATTAATAGAGTAACGTGCTCCATTCGCTTTTGCAAGAATTTGCTGCCTTAAGTCATCTATGTCTGGAACACAAAAATGACCTTGAAAATGAAGAACACCATCTCCCCCTGGGGAGAAAACCTCTATTTTCTAATTTTGAACTGACTCTTTTAACATAACAAGGCTAGGATCCTTATCTTTCTTTTCTTTCACCTAAGAAACTAGAGATGATTCTGAACTACTCTGAATACATGCACCGCCCTCTGAAGAGTCGACTAAGCGAACGCCTAGTCTAGAAAGCTGGTGGACTTCCTAGACTAAATTCTTCTTACTATCATCAACATGAGAAATACTACCCATAGAGAGTCTACTGAGAGCGTTAGCCACTACATTGGCCTTGCTCGAATGATAGACAACACACATGTCATAATCTTTCAAGAGCTCTAACCACCTTCTCTGATTAAGATTGATATCTTTTTGAGAAAATACATATTGAAAGCTTTTATGATCTGAGAAGACATCTACATGAACACCGTATAAATAATACCTCCAAATTTTTAAGGCAAATACTGCGGCTACTAATTCAAATCATGAGTAGGATTATTCTTCTTATGGGGTTTAAGCTGTCTGGAGGCGTAGGCTATGACCTTACCATGCTGTATGAGGACACAACCCAAACCTACTCTGGGTGCATCACAATACACTACGAACCCATCTAAACCATCTGGAAGAGCTAAGACTGGAGCTGAGGTGAGTCGAGTCTTCAATTCCTGAAAACTCTTCTCAAAAGGATCTGGCCACTGGAACTTGAATTTCTTCTAAGTCAATTTGGACATAGGGGATGCAATAGATGAAAATCCTTTAACAAACCATCTGTAATAGCCAGCAAAACCCAAGAAACTCCTAATATTTAATGGAGAAATAGGGTAAGGCCAGTTTCTTATCACTTTGGTCTTTTGAGGATCTACTCTAATGCTATCACCAGAAACGATATGACCAAGAAATGCTACTGACCTTAGCCAAAAGTCTCACTTACTGAATTTGGTGAATAACTGATGATTTCTGAGAGTCTGAAGTGCTATTCTGAGATGGTCTACATGATTTTGCTCAGTGTGGGAATAGACCAGAATATCATCTATGAAGACTATGATAATTATGTACAAGTACTGCTTGAACACACGGTTCATCAAGTCCATAAAAATGGCTGGGACGTTGGTAAGATCGAACGACATAAATAGAAATTCGAAGTTACCATACCGTGTATGGAAAGCTGTCTTGGGATGTCACATTCTCTACCTCTGAGTTGATAATAGCCGGATATGAGGTCTATCTTAGAGAAATAACTAGCACCCTGAAGTTGGTCAAACAAGTCATCGATTCTGGGAAGAGGGTACTTGTTCTTGAACGTGAATTTATTGAGTTTACGATAATCTATACACATTCTATTGTATGGAGAATTTTCCTGATCGTGTCAATTCTGAAGAGCATAGAGACGATTTGAGCCTTGCCTGCCAGTAGCACCGAAAGTGGTACCCTGCTGATTTAGGCGAACAGACTAAGCTAAAGAGCGATTCTGTTGACCCTTAGGACCTAGCTGCGGACATTCTCTTACTTTATCGCCTGGGTTGCCGCAACCAAAAAAAATGCTACTACCTGCTCTACAAACACCCTGATGGTGCTTATCGCAAGTCTGGCAAAGAGGATAGGCGTGGGCACTACTAACACTGCCCTAGGTCTTAGATCCTGGAGCTCTATCTTTGTTACCCTCTTTGAACTTAGAAACTAGAGCACTGGCTGTAGAGGGAGAGGGAACTGATGACTTAGGACGAAACTTAGAACGATTTCCTCCTTCTAATTTAGGTTGAGTGAAGTTAAAACTACCTCTCTTCGCTCTTTTATTCTGCTTTTCCCTCTATATAATTTTCTGCTCTTCCATTTGCTGAGCATGGGTCATAAGTCTAGCTAAGGTTTTGTTACTTTTTAGCATAGTGGATCTGCTCTCATTAACCACGCTGTCGTTCACCCCTGAAGCGAACTTACTCATCTTGGATCTACTGTCTACAACCAAATGAGGGGCATACCTGGCTAATTGAATAAACTTAAAAGAGTACTCTTTCACTGTCATATTACCCTGCCTGAGGTTGATGAAATCTAGCACCTTGGCTTTTCTAAGCTCTTGGGGAAAGAATCTGTCTAAGAAAGCAATTAAAAACTCCTCCCACTCTATAGGACCTGCATCATCTGATCTTTCAGAATTCCACTGTTTGAACCAAGCATGAGCCACACCCTATAACTGACATGCAGCTAGCTCAGCACTCTCAACAGTAGTCATCCCCATGGCTTTTGTCACTTTTTGAACTTGATCTAAGAATTCCTGAGGGTCTTCATCTACCTTAGACCCGAGGAAGGTTGGAGGATTCATTCGGGTAAAGTCTCGAATCCTTGCTGCAGCTGAGTTGGCCATTAGGTTGGTCGGAACAACTGTTGGCCATTCATTATAAGCAGCGAATGATTGATCAAGAGTGGTAAATATGGTCTTGAACTCCATATGAGAAAGATGATCACCCAAAGGTTCTTCGGGATGAGGGGATTACTAATTTCTTCTCTTAGGAGGCATATTCTGAAATTAAAAGAAGAAAAGGATTAGACTGAGAGACTGGCTTATGATTATGCTCACAGGCACGACATGAATACTGAAAGAAGAGAAACTATTCTTAAAAAATCTTATAGCCTCTTGTACATAGGTGTAGCACGTGCCACATTTATGTACAAGACTCTACTACATGCGGCTTTCAGACTTCCTAGGACTCTATTGAACCTTAGGCTCTTATGCCAAGTTTGTAATGATCCGATTTGCTGAAATGAAATGCTACATGGTGCTCATGACCCTAAAATACCATAAGCTAATCCATGACTAATATCTATATACCTGTATACTACATAAGATAACATAAGAATGCAAAAACATGCACTAAAAGACCATACGGTTTGATCATAAACATAACTGAATAACTTAATATCCGTGTGGGGTAATAGAATACCCAAAACAAACCTAAAGTCTAAGACATAATAGTCTATATCTATTCTGCATCTAGTCGAAAAGCCTCTACTATCTGAAGAATCTGAATAAGGAGTTGATGGGACATATCCCCAACTAAGTTCAACTAATAAGCTAATCAATGAGATACTAGAAAATCATTATGTCTTCGAAGGATGAGGACTCACTTCTACTCTGACTGCTGAATCTGGAATCTACTACTGATCTAGAACTCATGTGTTTGAACCTATGGTGCAACATAAAAACAAATCACCATAGCACGAATGTGTTAGTACATATATACCGAGTATACATGTGAGTAGGCTATATGCGATGGTTCACATGCATGAATAATGCTAACTGACTATCTAACATAAATGTGAGAATACATGCATAAATACATAACTGTAACTGACAACGTGATTTCATGATTTTTGAGTATGTATACCAATAACATGATATGCTAGTAACTGATATAACTGATAACATGAAGGACTATATCTGAATAATACTGATAACATGGGTGATTGTAGCTGACAGTCCTAAATCTGAAGAACTATCTGAGTTCTATTACTGAGACTGATTGACTGTATCTGATAGTCCTAAATTTAAACATGAAACTGTGGGAAGTAGCATCTAAATGACATGCCCCAAAGGTGCTATGATAGCTGAGATAATTTTCAAGCTAAGCAAAAGCACGGGTATTACATAAAATGAAGGAAAAAGACTGAATTACTCTCCTGAACTTAAAAATTATTAGTACAAACTGGGCACCTGATGTATTACATGACGCGCCATATCAGTCCCTCCCGATGCTAAAGACGACGCATTGCATCAACCCCCACTAACGCTATTCTTGGCGTGACGCAAAAATATCGCGTTGAGCTACTAATTTGACAATCCAAACATGCCTCAAACGTCATCTGAAAAAATTTAAAACTCCCCACTGGCAACTTCTTTACACTTCTGAATATGAATTAATTTAAAAATTCATGTCTCGAGGTTGGGAGGATCGATTTTGAAATCATTGAAATTTTGGAGCTTAAAATTTAACTAAGTCCTTTTAACACCTAGAAAAATTTCAGGTTGTTAGCTCCCTAAGCATGCTACTAAGTATGGTATCAAGTCGAGAATACTATAGGGTGTTACATTAGCCCCCCTTGGGATCATTAGTCCCCAAATAATGGCTCAAAACACAGACAAGAACAATTTTCAAGCACACCAAGGAAATATAAAGAGACTAGAAAATAATTTATACCTTCTATGTCATCATCCATCATTTCAAAGAGGGTTAAGTATCTAGCACGTGTAACGCCCTAATTTTCTGTAATCAAAACATCACACGGTGCTTATGATCTCGAAGGATAACAAGCTAATCCTCTTCTGATATCTGTACCTGTTCACTGCATAATATAATAAAATACATGTAGAAAATTTGCATAAACTTGCCATAAGGTTCAAAATATCTAAAATATATAATTCTGCAAACTGAATACTTATACAACTGTCTAAAAAGCCTCTAACGATCTGACTGTGGAGTTTATGAGACATGTCCCCAACTAAGTCCGTCTAATAAAATAAACTAAATATAATAATGTGCTGAAATAATAATACATCCTCGAAAATGAGGACTCACTGCTGGGTACTGAACTACTACTGCTGATATGGAACTCGAGTCTTTGAATCTATGGTGTCAAATAAAATGTATTGAGTATGAAAATGAGGTAAGGCTAAATGCTAGTTCTTATGCATGAACATAACTTAACTGAATAATATGCAAGAGCTGGATTAGCATGCATAAAGAATTTGTAATTACTGGACATACTGCACATATTATCACTGAGCATACTCGGACTAACTCTGGTAACTTATACTGAATATATTAAAATTCTAAAATTTCTAAACATAGTCAGATTATGAGTATCTGAAGCTTCTGAAACTGATAGCAACCCTATCTAACAGGTTGTATCCAAATCTACTAATAATAAGAATGATTGACTGAATCTGAGATCAACCCTATCTAGCAGGTAGTCTCTGAATCTGTGGATAATAATACTACTTGATAACTGATTTTGAGAACGACCTATCTAGAAGCGGATCTTTGAATTTGCAAATAATCATACTTGATGGCCTGTATCTAACAACCTTGAATTCTACACACCGAACTTAGCTCTTTCTTGAAGTCTGAGACTGATTCTGAAATTGAGACTGTGGGAAGTAGTCATCTAACCAACATGCCCCGCCTAGCTAAGTCGGGGTCTAACCTATTCCCCAGTTGGAATGGTGTCAGTACCGCGCCACTAGTAAAGACAACTTTATGTGACCCTCATCTATCAGGTACTCAAACGAGAATGGTGGAGCCCTCATCTAACAGGCCAAGCCACCTCATCTACCCTCAACTAGTTGGTATGATGTCTCAACCTACGTTGGATACGTAGTTCTGGAGTACAAAGATTGCTTCTAAGAATCACACCCTCTACTAGTAGGTGAGTTCCCATCCTTGAGCTCACTCAGTGCTGAGTCCTACTCCCAACTGAAAGACACAGAACTGATTTTTAACTGACCTTAGACTAAGCTGAATCTGTTATAGATCATAATAATTTACTGATCTGACTAAGTTTGCTTGGTTCTGTATCCGACGAAATAATATTGAATTTCATATATTACTAAGTTTTACTGAAATCTTAACTGGATACTGAATACTTCTGATATCTGAATTGAGTACTAAGCTTGATTAGACTGAATACTGAGATTACTGAGTTTTCTTACTGTTCAGTCACTGACTGAGTTCTACTGATCATAGCACGATTGAGATTATCTTGAGATTGACTAAGCTCTAGGTACACAGCTATAGTTTTTGGGTACAAGTACCCCCAGGACTTAATGGAAAGAAACATATAGGACTCGACTCTTGAATATATGACTAACATCCCATCAACGTCATCACAATATGCTCAATAAAACATCACTTTAAGAACTTGAAAATACTAACATGTATTTTTATAGAAAATGCAAGCCAACACTTCATAACTCATTCCACAAGATCTTGCAATAAACACATAATATGCATTCAAGGTACATAATTAAGGATTTCATGCTAACATCTTACCATCCATTCACTAAAGCTTTTTAACAACCACTTGGCATGCTTAGCTTATACATAGCTTGGGAATTTCTTGTCAACATATTATAATGACTCTATTTTCTTTACATGAGCACTTTATCAAACACTTGAATGGCATGAACTAGTACACATGTTTATATGATATAATTTATCTTGTTTAATTCACTCAACCATTCATCGTATACTTGGAAATAGTATTTAATCATAATACTAATCAATACTTAATATGACAATTCCAACACCAAGTTCACCATCTCAAAGCTCTAATATGAGTTCACATAGTACTACATACATAATAATTTTTAATTTCACATAAATCATACACTTAGTCATGGGTTATAAATTCAATCAACAATATAATCATGAATACACTTAAATCCACTCATGGATTCTTCATCCAACTTTTAGTTACATAAATCATACCACAACTAATTAATTTTCATGAATCTTGAGGCAAATCATGGAATTAAACTCAATCTTACATCATAATTAATGTCTGACTTAGATCTAATATAAAATATATGAAATCAACAAATCTTGAAGGATTTATCATAAACATGATAGATTTTATACTTAACATACTACAATGGTACTATTTTCTTCATATAAGCATTTTATCAAACATGTAGGGAGCATGCTTTAGTTATTCAACAACTACTACTAAATGTCATGACTCCATCAAACAATTCATCACACAAAGATTCCAACATGATATGATCATGATTCAACACACTTGGATAATATGACTATTTCCAACGTCAATTAGCATATAACAACATCACATCAATTAACATAATTACATAAGTCAACATGCTACTTACAAAGGCTTCATCATGAACACAATAAGATCAACACATACTAGGGTCTAAACTTGAGTCTTTATCATCACAACAACATCAAGAACACAAATTTCATACCATAAAAAACATAAAACTCATAAAAATAAAATCTTTAAATTTAGGAAAAAGGATTCTTGAGCTTCTTGGGTGGAAGGAATCCAAAATTCAACACTTGCATACCTCAAGTTTATGAATTCGGATGAACTCTTGATTTCGGAACTCTTTTTGTAAGATTGATAGGTGCTCCTTGTAACTCTCACAATGGGGATTCCGAATCATAAATTATCTTTGAATTTCTACGGTTAAATTTTGGGAGATCTTGATCTTTGTTTTGGGGTTAAGGCATGTTGTTCTTGAGAAATTTGTCAAAAAAGGAGTATATTTTGGATGAAATTATGCTGAATTCTGTGTTAAGGGGTATATATAGGGTTGGAAGATGACCAAAATGCCCCTAAGAAAATAATTAAGGTCGCATCTGTCCCTCAGTTACTGGTTTGATATGCTGAAGTAAATTGGCCTTAAATTTTTACTACGATGTTCAAATTGTATGAAACCAATTGCATTAGAAAGAAGACTGAAATATCTTTCATTTGATTTATATCAGATCACCCAGTTCATTACATACCAGAAGTTATGATCATTACAAGTTGATCCTGAAATGCTGAAAACTGGGCACCTCACCAGCGCCTTTTGCTACTGGTTTGGCACACCAAGCGTGCCCTTACGCTACTCCAAAAATTCTGAAAATCACCTGGGATGTACTACAACATTATCCCATCATAACGCAACTTGAAAATTAAAAAATAGATATCGAAAAGGTCGTTAAATAAATTCCCAAAGATCGGAGTTCTAAATGAGAAAGTTTCAACACTTGGCCAAATTTTTTTGAGTGATAAGCTTCTCTTTGCAAAATAAAAAGGCTTTAACGACTTGGAAAACTTATGGGGTATTACATTATCTCCCCCTTGGGAACATTCTTCCTCGAATGTCGCTGACTAAGCTAAGAGTACTGATCAGCTGAGCTTACTTAAGGGACGAGAATATCTTAAACATGATTATATGACTGGAACTGCTAATATACTGAGTTCTTACATTGAACATGCATATCTGATGCATGGAATACACAGTTGAAGCTACTTATAAGGTAAATTCTCAAAATGGACATGCATATCTAAGGCATGAATGAGTGACTGAGCTATTCTCATGAATGCGTGATTACTATGCAATGATAATTGATACTATCTTTAGAAAGTATATCTATACATGCAACTGAATAGATTTAAGAACTTGAAAACATCGAGGAGTTATAGGGTATCTCCCCCTTGGGACACTATATCCCTCTAATAACACTTAATTTGATGATATATTGGGGTGATGCACAAGGCGTCTACGAGCTGGATCATAACTAATCATCTAGGAGATGAAACTAATGCATAATGTATGAACTGAGCGATGCTTGCAACCACTAGTATATTCTATCTTAGATTAGTTACAGGCCTGAGATTCTGATAGCCTGACTAGATGAAAAGATGAGAAAACAATTTATGTGAATTTGACTGCTGGACTAAATGCTGGCTTTGCTAGCTAACTCATGCTGAAAACTCATACTTACTGCTCTTCTACATATACTGGCATCACTACTAGAGTCTGAGGTCCTGACTTTGTCACTTTCTTTGTCATCCCCCTCTTAGCTTCAAGCCATCACCATAAATCTGTGAATACTTTACTACTCTCTAAACTGAACTATAATCAATGTACTCTAGAGTCTAGGATACAACGATGCCCAATTATATGTATGAAGGAGAAACTCATCTTGAAGACTGCATCTGAAAGTATAAACTCACTTCTAATGCTATCTCTTGGAATACAACTCTTAACTTCCTTTAACTTCTACAATCATCTTCACATACTTACACTCTTTCATCACATGGTTGTCTTACTAAACACATTATCTGCTTCTATTTCTTTATAGGCTACTAACACCACATTTACACCTTACAACTTAGTTTGGAGTCCACAAACTTAAATTCTTTAAAGATTCAAGCTTAGTTTCTAAAGCATAACATGAATATCCATAAATCTTTAACAACCATTCAAATCTCATCCTAGCCTTTAAATGTCACATCTCTTAAACTTATATTTTCTCCACACCATGAGAATTATCACTATACCTCCATCAACAACACATATAACTCTGGATTACTATACTTAGATTTTTACATACCTTGTTTCAAGCCTAATGATTCACTTTTTATACAACTAACCCCATGAAACATACTCTACACAAATTTAGACAACACCATTTTAAAACTATCCGTGGGGACTGTCTGAGAAAGATCTATCTGAAAGACTTTGGGCTTCAGTTTTTCTGTTACCTTGGAAGTAAGGTAAAGATGACATGAATGGATCATGATAAGAGTCCACATAAGTCTCATAGAGAACCTTTATATAGCACAATCTGAGACATTAAAGAAGGGAAACTTTTTCTAAAACATCTTATAGCCTTCTGTACATAAATAGGGTACACAATACACCCATGTACAAGACTCTACTAGATGCGGCTTTTCAGACTTCCTAGGACTCTATTGAACCTTAGGCTGTGATACCAAGTTTGTAACGCCCCAATTTTCTATAACTAGAACATCACACGGTGCTTATGATCCCAAAGGACCATCAGCTAACCATCTTCTGATATCTGTACCTGTTCACTACATAATATAATAAAATACATGTGGAAAACTAGCAGAAACTTGCCATAAGGTTCAAAATATCTAAAAATATATAATTCTGCAAACTGAATACTCATACAACTATCTGAAAAGCCTCTAACAGTCTAAACTATGGAGTTGATGAGACATGTCCCCAACTAACTCCATCTAATAAAATAAACTAAATATAATAATATGCTGAAATAATAATCCATCCTCAGAATATGAGGACTCACTACTGGGTACTGAATTGCTACTGCTGATCTGGAACTCGTGTCTCTGAATCTATGGTGTCAAATAAAATTACAACACCATAGCACAAATGCATTAGTACGTTGGAATATACTGAGTACGCAAATGAGGTAAGGCTAAATGCAAGGGCTTATGCATGAACATAACTTAACTGAATAATATGCAAGAGCTGGATTAGTATGCATAATCTATAATTACTGGACATACTGCACATACTGTCACTGAGCATACTCGGACTAACTCCGATAACTGATACTGAATATACTGATATTCTGAAATTTTTGAACATACTAAGATTACGAGTATCTGAAGCTTCTGAAATTGATAGCAACCCTATCTAACAGGTTGTCTCTAAATCTACTAATAATAAGAATGATTAACTCAATCTGAGATCAATCCCATCTAGCAGGTAGTCTCTGAATCTATGGATAATAATACTACTTGATAACTAATTTTGAGGTCGGCCTATCTAGCAGTGGATCTTTGAATTTGCAAATAATTATACTTGATGGCCTGTATCTAACGACCTTGAATTCTATACACTGTACTGAGCTCTTTCTTGAAGTCTAAGACTGATTCTGAAACTGAGACTGTGGGAAGTAGACATCTAACCGACATGCCCTGCCTAGCTAAGTCGGGGTCCAATCTATGCCCCAGTTAGAAGGGTGTCAGTACCGCGCCACTGGTAAAGACAACTTTATGTAACCCTCATTTATCAGGTACTCAAATGAGAATGGTGAAGCCTTTATCTAACAGGTCAAGCCACCTTATCTACCCTCAACTAGCAGGTATGATGTCTCAACCTACGCTGGCTACATAGTTCTGGAGAACAAGGATTGCTTCTAAGAATCATACTCTCTACTAGTAGGTGAGTTTCCATCCTTGAGCTCACTCAGTGCTGATTCCTACTTCCAACTGAAAGACACTAAATTGATTCTTAACTGAGCTTAGATTGAGCTGAATCTGTTACTGATCATATTACTTTCCTGATTTAACTAATTTCGCTTGGTTTTGTATCTTACGAAATACTACTGAATATCATATCTTACTGATTTTTACTAAAATTTTAACTGGATACTAAATACTGGTGATATCTGAATTGAGTACTGAGCTTGATTAGACTGAATACTGAGATTACTGAGTTTTCTTATTGTTCAGTCACTGACTGAGTTCTACTGATCATAGCATGACTCAGATTATCTTGAGATTGACTCAACTCTAGGCACATAACTATATTTTTTTGGGTACAAGTACCCCCAGAACTCGATGGAAGGAAACAGACAGGACTCGACTCTTGAATATATGACTAACATCACATCAACGTCATTACAATATGCTCAGTAAAACATCACTTTAAGCACTTGGAAATACTAACATGTATTTTTATAGGAAATGCAACCCAACACTTCATAACTCATTCCAAAAGATCTTGCAATAAACACATAACATGCATTCAAGGTACATAATTAAGGATTTCATGTTAACATCTTACCATCCATTCACTAAAGCTTTTTAACAACCACTTGGCATGCTTAGCTTATACATAGCTTGGGAATTTCTTGGCAACATATTATAATGACTCTATTTTCTTTACATGAGCACTTTATCAAACACTTGAATGGCATGAACTAGTACACATGTTTATATGATATAATTTATCTTGTTTAATTCACTCAACCATTCATCGTATACTTGGAAATAGTATTTAATCATAATACTAATCAATACTTAATATGACAATTCCAACACCAAGTTCACCATCTCAAAGCTCTAATATGAGTTCACATAGTACTACATACATAATAATTTTTAATTTCACATAAATCATACACTTAGTCATGGGTTATAAATTCAATCAACAATATAATCATGAATACACTTATATCCACTCATGGATTCTTCATCCAACTTGTAGTTACATAAATCGTACCACAACTAATTAATTTTCATGAATCTTGAGGTAAATCATGGAATTAAACTCAATCTTACATCATAATTAATGTCTGACTTAGATTTAATATAAAATCTATGAAATCAACTAATCTTGAAGGATTTATCATAAACATCATACATTTTATACTTAACATTCTACAATGGTACTATTTTCTTCATATAAGCATTTTATCAAACATGTAGGGAGCGTGCTTTAGTTATTCAACAACTACTATTTCAAAATGTCATGACTCCATAAAACAATTCATCACACAAAGATTCCAACATGATATGATCATGATTCAACACACATGGAAAATATGACTATTTCCAACGTCAATTAGCATATAACAACATCACACCAATTAACATAATTACATAATTCAACATGCTTCTTACAAAGGCTTCATCATGAACACATTAAGATCAACACATACTAGGGTCTAAACTTGAGTCTTTATCATCACAACATAAATTTAACTTCAAAAACATCAAGAATACAAATTTCATACCACATAAATCATAAAACTCATAAAAATAAAATCTTTGAATTTAGGAAAAAGGGTTCTTAAGCTTCTTGGGTGGAAGGAACCCAAAAATCAACACTTTCATACCTCAAGTTTATGAATCAGGATGAACTCTTGATTCCGGAACTCTATTCGTAAGATTGGTAGGTTCTCTTTATAGATCTGACAATGGAGATTCCGAATCTTAAATTATCTTTGAATTTCTACGGTTAAATTTTGGGAGATCTTGATCTTTGTTTTGGGGTTAAGGTATGTTGTTCTTGAGAAATTTGTCAAAAAGGAGTATATTTTGGATGAAAGCATACTGAATTCCATGTTAAGAGGTATATATAGGGGTGGAAGATGACCAAAATGCCACTAAGGAAACAATTAAGGTTGCATCTGTCCCTCAGTTACTGGTTTGATATGCTGAAATAAATTGGCCATAAATTTTTACTACGATGTTCAAATTGTATGAAACCAATTACATTAGAAATAAGACTCAAATATCTTTCATTGGATGCATAGCAGCTCACCCAGTTTATTATATACCAGAAGTTATGGTCATTACAAGTTGACCCTGAAATGCTGGAAACTAGGCGCCTCACCAGCGCCTTTTGCTACTGGTTTGGCACACCAAACGTACCCTTACGCTACTCCTAAAATTCTGAAGCTCACCCAAAATGTACAACGACCCTTCCCCATCGCAAAGCAACTTGAAAATAAAAAAATGGATGTCGTAAAGGTTGTCAAATAAATACCTGAAGATCGGAGGTCTAAATGAGAAAGTTTCAACACTTAGCCAATTTTTTTTTGAGTGCTAAGCTTCTCTTGGCCAGATAAAAAGGCTTTAACGACTTGGAAAATTTACGGGGTATTATAGAATGCATGTCATCTTCTGATTCCCAAGAAACTTACTTAACCTTTTGATTCCTCCATACCACCTTAACTGAAGTTATCTCCTTACTTTTCAGCTTCTAAACTTGGAGATCTAAAATGGTGATAGGCTCTTCTTCGTATGACAAGGAGTATCCCACATTGATTTTCTCTACAGGTAACACAAGAGAGTTGTCTCCAATATACTTTTTCATCATTAACACATTGAACACTAGATAAACAGATGCCAGACTCGCAGGTAAATCTAACTCATAAGTAACCCTGCCGATTCTTCTCATAATTTGATATAGTCCTATATAACTAGGGCTAAGCTTCCCTTTCTTCTCGAATCACATGACTCTCTTCATAGGGGAGACTTTTAAGAATACCCAATCATTTACCTCAAATTATAAATCTCTCCTTCTAACATTAGCATAAGACTCCTGGCGACTCTAAGTGGTCTTAAGTCATTCCCTAATAATTTTCACCTTCTCCATTGTCTAATAAACAAAGTCAGGACCAAACAACCGGGTTTCACCCACTTTGTACCATCCAATTGGCAACCTACATCTTCTCCTATAAAATGCCTCAAAAGCAGCCATCTGAATAGTGGAATGGTAGCTATTGTTGTAGGCAAATTCTATCATCAGAAAATGATCCACCCAACTACCTTTGAAGTCAATCACACAGGCCCTCAACATATTCTCAAGAGTTTGAATGGTGCGTTAAGCTTGCCCATCAGTCTGAGGATGGAAAGCAGTACTAAGGTTCACTTGGGTACCTAAACCCCTTTGAAAAAATTGCCAAATATAAGAGAAAAATTGCATACCTTGGTTAGATATAATAGATACCGGAGCCCCATGCAACTAAACTATCTCATAAATGTACAAATTAGCATAGTCATCCCCCGAATAATTGGTCCGCACTGGAAAAAAATGAGCAGACTTGTTCATCCTTTCTACGATCACCTAAATGGAATCATATTGGTTTCAAGACTTTGGAAGCCTTATAGAGAAATCCATGTTAATCATCTCCCACTTCCATATAGGCAGAGCTATCTCTTGGGAAGTTCCACCTATCCTAAAATATTCTACCTTGACTTGTTGACAATTCAAACACTTAGAAACAAAATTAGCAACAACAGATTTCATATTGTTCCACCAATAAATAGCCTTAAGGTCATGATACATTTTCGTAGAGCTTGGGTGAACAACATACCTCAAAGTGTGAGCCTCGTCAAGAATCCTCTCCTATAAACCATTCACGTTCGGTACACAAAGCCTACCTTGATAACTTAAAATACCATCACCTTCAATCTCAAATGACATCACCTTCTGTTTGACAACCTCATTCTTAATCTGCAATAAGATGGGGTCTTCGGCCAGCTTTTCCTAATCTTTAGCACACAGGGAAGATTTATCTATCTCATGGAAAATTACTCCCCATCTTCAGATTCCAGAAGTCAAACTCTTAAATTTGCAAGACGATGAATATATTTCACCATCTCTCTCTGTCCTTTCTCAACAT